>NC_074706.1:25250614-25290614 GCF_029448725.1 Salvelinus fontinalis
GGAAGAAGCCATTTGAATAGAATCACGCTACATAGAAAGCAGCAGCTGTCAAGACAGACAGACAAACGGTTGTAACACTGAAAGAGCCACTAACCCCTAACCAGCTCCATGTGCTGCAGACAGACAGACAGACAGACAGACAGACAGGCAGACAGACAGACAGGCAGGCAGACAAACAGACAGACAGACAGACAGACAGACAGACAGACAGACAGACAGACAGACAGACAGACAGACAGGCAGGCAGGCAGAGACAGACAGACAGACAGACACAGACAGACAGACAGAGACAGACAGACAGACAGAGACAGACAGAGACAGAGACAGACAGACAGACAGACAGAGACAGAGACAGACAGACAGACAGACAGACAGAGACAGACAGAGACAGACAGACAGACAGACAGACAGACAGACAGACAGACAGACAGACAGACAGACAGACAGACAGACAGACAGACAGACAGACAGACAGACAGACAGACAGACAGACAGACAGACAGACTATACAGTAGTACAGAGGGTTAGTGTGTACTGTCGCACTGGAAGAGACAAGAATTCAATACATTTCTCTATCTCGCTCCAGCCTCTGAAATACTGACAGAGGCAGAGAGGAACCTGCTAAATTGACTGAGTAGCTGAAAAGGATCCTGGCAGACGTCCATCCCTTGAAAAGGAGAGAGAGAAAGGGGGAAATAGAAGAGAAAGAGAGAGTGATAGAAATAGAGAGAGAGAGATAAAGAGACCCCTCAGCCTCATGCCTGCTAGCCCGGCAAGGGAAGACAAGCCAACAGTGCCCACACACACTTCTTGACCTGCAGGCCACACACACACTACATGGTCACTGAGTGTATCAACTCTCCCTGAAGCCAATGCACGCTACCTGCCTCAGTCTCAACCTCTTCAATGATACACTTTGTATCCTGTTGACACCAGCTGTACTGTGGGGCTGGACCTTAAGTATTGCACATCCAAAGGCCTGGATTTGTGAATGTGTCTTGGCAACAGCATCCTTTTCACCAGCTTGTATGAGGGCGTGTGTGTGTCCTTGCATGTGTTGGTTGGAGAGTGAACACGTGTGATTGCATATGAGTGTGTGTGTTGTGTGTGTGTGTGTTTGTGTGTGTGTGTGTGTGGTCCTCAATGTGTGGGCATTACACGCAAACGCAGACACACACTCACACACACTCACACTTGGATGTGAGGGCTACATGCCTGCAGGGTGGCTGTGTTAATGGCTCACCTGGCATCACTGCCACCTCCTGCAGAGGCTGTGAGCCTGGCACGGGCACAGTGGGCACAGAGAGGGGGGCTGCCTCACTCCAGCTGCTGCCCAGGTGACAGAGGCTGCCTGGGGGAAGGAAGGGAGGGAGGCAACTAGGAGAGGATGGAGGGATGGATTTAAGAGAAATAGAGGGATGGAGGGGAGTGTTGAAGAGAAATAAAGGGATGGAGGGGAGTGTTGAAGAGAAATAGAGGGATGGAGGGGAGTGTTGAAGAGAAATAAAGGGATGGAGGGGAGTGTTGAAGAGAAATAAAGGGATGGAGGGGAGTGTTGAAGAGAAATAGAGGGATGGAGGGGAGTGTTGAAGAGAAATAGAGGGATGGAGGGGAGTGTTGAAGAGAAATAGAGGAATGGAGGGATGGATTGGGGGCGCTGATTAGGGAGGAGTGGAGTGAGGGATGGAGGGGAAGAGGGGAAGATGGGTACAGTGACTACGGAAGAGTGGAGGATGGAGGGATGAAAGGGTGAAGAGAAGGGAGGATAAGGACAGTGACCAGGGAAGCGTGTAGGATGGAGGGATGGAATGAACAGTGGAGGAGAGGATAGGGAGCAGCAGGTATTACCTCTCTCTCCCTCCCCAGGGAGGCAGCATTATGCCCATGAATACTAACAACCCAGGATGAGAGGACATGCTGGGGTACAGGGGACTGGTGGGTGTCCTGCCGGCTGGATGAGAGGACATGGTGGGGTACAGGGGACTGGTGGGTGTCCTGCCGGCTGGATGAGAGGACATGGTGGGGTACAGGGGACTGGTGGGTGTCCTGCCGGCTGGATTAGAGGACATGCTGGGGTACAGGGGACTGGTGGGTGTCCTGCCGGCTGGATGAGAGGACATGCTGGGGTACAGGGGACTGGTGGGTGTCCTGCCGGCTGGATGAGAGGACATGGTGGGGTACAGGGGACTGGTGGGTGTCCTGCCTGCTGGATGAGAGGACATGGTGGGGTACAGGGGACTGGTGGGTGTCCTGCCGGCTGGATTAGAGGACATGCTGGGGTACAGGGGACTGGTGGGTGTCCTGCCGGCTGGATGAGAGGACATGCTGGGGTACAGGGGACTGGTGGGTGTCCTGCCGGCTGGATGAGAGGACATGCTGGGGTACAGGGGACTGGTGGGTGTCCTGCCTGCTGGATGAGAGGACATGGTGGGGTACAGGGGACTGGTGGGTGTCCTGCCTGCTGGATGAGAGGACATGCTGGGGTACAGGGGGCTGGTGGGTGTCCTGCCTGCTGGATGAAAGGACATGCTGGGGTACAGGGGACTGGTGGTTGTCCTGCCGGCTGGATGAGAGGACATGGTGGGGTACAGGGGACTGGTGGGTGTCCTGCCTGCTGGATGAGAGGACATGGTGGGGTACAGGGGACTGGTGGGTGTCCTGTCGGCTGGATGAGAGGACATGGTGGGGTACAGGGGACTGGTGGGTGTCCTGCCTGCTGGATGAGAGGACATGGTGGGGTACAGGGGACTGGTGGGTGTCCTGCCGGCTGGATTAGAGGACATGCTGGGGTACAGGGGACTGGTGGGTGTCCTGCCGGCTGGATGAGAGGACATGCTGGGGTACAGGGGACTGGTGGGTGTCCTGCCGGCTGGATGAGAGGACATGGTGGGGTACAGGGGACTGGTGGGTGTCCTGCCTGCTGGATGAGAGGACATGGTGGGGTACAGGGGACTGGTGGGTGTCCTGCCGGCTGGATTAGAGGACATGCTGGGGTACAGGGGACTGGTGGGTGTCCTGCCGGCTGGATGAGAGGACATGCTGGGGTACAGGGGACTGGTGGGTGTCCTGCCGGCTGGATGAGAGGACATGCTGGGGTACAGGGGACTGGTGGGTGTCCTGCCTGCTGGATGAGAGGACATGGTGGGGTACAGGGGACTGGTGGGTGTCCTGCCTGCTGGATGAGAGGACATGCTGGGGTACAGGGGGCTGGTGGGTGTCCTGCCTGCTGGATGAAAGGACATGCTGGGGTACAGGGGACTGGTGGTTGTCCTGCCGGCTGGATGAGAGGACATGGTGGGGTACAGGGGACTGGTGGGTGTCCTGCCTGCTGGATGAGAGGACATGGTGGGGTACAGGGGACTGGTGGGTGTCCTGTCGGCTGGATGAGAGGACATGGTGGGGTACAGGGGACTGGTGGGTGTCCTGCCTGCTGGATGAGAGGACATGGTGGGGTACAGGGGACTGGTGGGTGTCCTGCCTGCTGGATGAGAGGACATGGTGGGGTACAGGGGACTGGTGAGTGTCCTGCCGGCTGGATGAGAGGACATGGTGGGGTACAGGGGACTGGTGGGTGTCCTGCCTGCTGGATGAGAGGACATGGTGGGGTACAGGGGACTGGTGGGTGTCCTGCCTGCTGGATGAGAGGACATGGTGGGGTACAGGGGACTGGTGGGTGTCCTGCCGGCTGGATTAGAGGACATGCTGGGGTACAGGGGACTGGTGGGTGTCCTGCCGGCTGGATGAGAGGACATGCTGGGGTACAGGGGACTGGTGGGTGTCCTGCCGGCTGGATGCGAGGACATGCTGGGGTACAGGGGACTGGTGGGTGTCCTGCCTGCTGGATGAGAGGACATGGTGGGGTACAGGGGACTGGTGGGTGTCCTGCCTGCTGGATGAGAGGACATGCTGGGGTACAGGGGGCTGGTGGGTGTCCTGCCTGCTGGATGAAAGGACATGCTGGGGTACAGGGGACTGGTGGTTGTCCTGCCGGCTGGATGAGAGGACATGGTGGGGTACAGGGGACTGGTGGGTGTCCTGCCTGCTGGATGAGAGGACATGGTGGGGTACAGGGGACTGGTGGGTGTCCTGTCGGCTGGATGAGAGGACATGGTGGGGTACAGGGGACTGGTGGGTGTCCTGCCTGCTGGATGAGAGGACATGGTGGGGTACAGGGGACTGGTGGGTGTCCTGCCGGCTGGATTAGAGGACATGCTGGGGTACAGGGGACTGGTGGGTGTCCTGCCGGCTGGATGAGAGGACATGCTGGGGTACAGGGGACTGGTGGGTGTCCTGCCGGCTGGATGAGAGGACATGGTGGGGTACAGGGGACTGGTGGGTGTCCTGCCTGCTGGATGAGAGGACATGGTGGGGTACAGGGGACTGGTGGGTGTCCTGCCGGCTGGATTAGAGGACATGCTGGGGTACAGGGGACTGGTGGGTGTCCTGCCGGCTGGATGAGAGGACATGCTGGGGTACAGGGGACTGGTGGGTGTCCTGCCGGCTGGATGAGAGGACATGCTGGGGTACAGGGGACTGGTGGGTGTCCTGCCTGCTGGATGAGAGGACATGGTGGGGTACAGGGGACTGGTGGGTGTCCTGCCTGCTGGATGAGAGGACATGCTGGGGTACAGGGGGCTGGTGGGTGTCCTGCCTGCTGGATGAAAGGACATGCTGGGGTACAGGGGACTGGTGGTTGTCCTGCCGGCTGGATGAGAGGACATGGTGGGGTACAGGGGACTGGTGGGTGTCCTGCCTGCTGGATGAGAGGACATGGTGGGGTACAGGGGACTGGTGGGTGTCCTGTCGGCTGGATGAGAGGACATGGTGGGGTACAGGGGACTGGTGGGTGTCCTGCCTGCTGGATGAGAGGACATGGTGGGGTACAGGGGACTGGTGGGTGTCCTGCCTGCTGGATGAGAGGACATGGTGGGGTACAGGGGACTGGTGAGTGTCCTGCCGGCTGGATGAGAGGACATGGTGGGGTACAGGGGACTGGTGGGTGTCCTCCCTGCTGGATGAGAGGACATGGTGGGGTACAGGGGACTGGTGGGTGTCCTCCCTGCTGGATGAGAGGACATGGTGGGGTACTGGGGACTGGTGAGTGTCCTGCCGGCTGGATGAGAGGACATGGTGGGGTACAGGGGACTGGTGGGTGTCCTCCCTGCTGGATGAGAGGACATGGTGGGGTACAGGGGACTGGTGAGTGTCCTGCCGGCTGGATGAGAGGACATGGTGGGGTACAGGGGACTGGTGGGTGTCCTGCCTGCTGGATGAGAGGACATGGTGGGGTACTGGGGACTGGTGGGTGTCCTGCCTGCTGGATTAGAGGACATGGTGGGGTACTGGGGACTGGTGGGTATCCTGCCTGCTGGATTAGAGGACATGGTGGGGTACAGGGGACTGGTGGGTGTCCTGCCTGCTGGATGAGAGGACATGGTGGGGTACTGGGGACTGGTGGGTGCCCTGCCTGCTGGATTAGAGGACATGGTGGGGTACTGGGGACTGGTGGGTGTCCTGCCTGCTGGATTAGAGGACATGGTGGGGTACTGGGGACTGGTGGGTGTCCTGCCTGCTGGATTAGACGACATGGTGGGGTACAGGGGACTGGTGGGTACTGTGTAGTGGTTGGGAATTTGCTGGCTCAAGGATGACAACATATGAGAGCAGTGTCACATGCTAACACATGGACTGGCACACCCACGCATGTACACATGCATGCACGGATACACTCACACACACACACACATGAATGCACATACTTGCAGCATAGACATGTTTGCTCACTCGCACACAAATACACACACACACACACACACACACAGACACATTACTATCATGATATTATATTATCCAGTAATTACATATGGACCCCTCCATCTCAGTGCAAAAGTCACAATTAGTACCCTACAGTATTAATAATGTATAAATAGCATTGCTATCTATCTGTATTTTAAACTGGCACTAGAAATGGATTGTAAGACTGCGCTCTATGTTCTGTGCTCTTGTAAACCCAACCGCCTGCTGTAAAACTGGTCAGAACACAGCCGTATAAAGCTCTGTTCACTGGTGATACATTCAAACGCAGCATCTGTCCTTATAGCACACTGTTATAGCACACTGTTATAGCACACTGTTATAGCACACTGTTATAGCCCACTGTTATAGCCCACTGTTATAGCCCACTGTTATAGCCCACTGTTATAGCACACTGTTATAGCACACTGTTATAGCACACTGTTATAGCACACTGTTATAGCACACTGTTATAGCACACTGTTATAGCACACTGTTATAGCACACTGTTATAACACACTGTTATAGCACACTGTTATAGCACACTGTTATAACACACTGTTATAGCACACTGTTATAGCACACTGTTATAGCACACTGTTATAGCACACTGTTATAGCACACTGTTATAGCACACTGAGCCAGCGTCTCTCTCTCTTCTCTCCCTCTTCCACATCCTCCCTCTCCCCCTCGCTCTCATCTCTCAGTCTTCCTCTTCCTAACTGTCTTTTCTCCCCCTTCTCTCATCCTTCACCCCCCCCCCCCCGCTCTCTCTCTCTCTCTCTCCCCTCTACCCCTGCTCCCCTCCCTCCCTCTCCATCCCTTTCAATCTCTGCTCACCTAGCCACCGTCGCACAGCACTTGGCCATCAGCCACGGCCGGCTATACACCCAACATCTGGGTCTGGCTGTTCTGAGCGGCTGCCAGAAGAGCCCTAGGTTTAAAGAGATGTAAACCGCAAATGTAAACCGCCAGCTGAGTCTGCCTGGTCTCTGCGCTTCAGATCTGTTTGAATGTCAAACACGCTGGGGTGCCAAACTCGCCTTGCTGTCCATTGCATATTATGTACCATGGAATAAAACGTTACAATATATGCATAAATGTGTAATAGCCAGGAAGAAGGCCATATATGGACATGGAGAGGTATTATGTGACATACTGTACAATGGGACATTGTTTGTGGCTGGTCAACAAGTTGTTTGTTTGTCGAATGCACAAGTGGTATTTGCATTTGAAATAGTGGTAGGTAGGCTGGCAACAGGCTCGTTGCCAGGCTGGTGCATATTATATATATATGTACCATGAACAAAATGTACCAATGTATACATGCAGTGGTTAATGAATATGTAATAGCTAGAGGGGAGAGTTGAGAGATTATCTAAGAATATATTTTAAGTATAAATGTATATATTTTATGAATATATATATATTTGTACAGTTGAAGTCTGAAGTTTACATACACTTAGGTTGGAGTCATTAAAACTTGTTTTTCAACCACTCCACAAATTTCTTGTTAACAAACTATAGTTTTGGCAAGTCGGTTAGGACATCTACTTTGTGCATGACACAAGTAACTTTTCCAACAATTGTTTCAGACAGATTATTTCCCTGTATCACAATTCCAGTGGGTGAGAAGTTTACCTACACTAAGTTGACTGTGCCTTTAAACAGCTTGGTAAATTCCATAAAATTATGTTATGGCTTTAGAAGCTTCTGATAGGCTAATTGACATTATTTGAGTCAATTGGAGGTGTACCTGTGGATGTATTTCAAGGCCTACCTTCAAATGCAGTGCCTCTTTGCTTCAGATCATGGGAAAATCAAAAGAAATCAGCCAAGACCTCAGAAAAAAAAGTGTAGACCTCCACAAGTCTGGTTCATCCTTGGGACCATTTTTCAAATTCCTGAAGGTACCACGTTCATCTGTACAAACAATAGTATGCAGGTATAAACACCATGGGACCACGCAGCCGTCATACCGCTCAGGAAGGCAAAGGGTGGCTACTTTGAAGAATCTGAATAAATATCTTTATTTTTTTAACACTTTTTTGGTTACCACATGATTCCATATGTGTTATTTCTTAGTTTTGATGTCTTCACTATCATGCTACAATGTAGAAAATAGTCAAAATAAAGAAAAACCCTTGAATGAGTAGGTGTTCTAAAACGTTTGACCGGTAATGTAAATATTTATATATTTACATGTATACGTTTTATGGATACAGTATACGTATGTCACGATCAAAACGCAGCAGTAGGAAAATAAGCCATATTCCTTTTAATGAATACGAAGGCAAAAATGAAACAAAAACACTTACACACTAACAAAACAAGAAAACGATCGTGAAGCTATGAACGAAGTGCACATACAGGCTACAAACGTATAACATAGACAATTACCCACATCACATGAAAGCCTATGGCTACCCTAAATATGTCTCCCAATCAGAGACAACAGAAATCAGCTGTCTCTAATTGGGAACTCATTCAGGCAACCATAGACTCTCCTAGACAACTAAACCAACATAGACAACGCTAGACACATGCACTCAACACAATCCCATACACTACACCCAACACCCCCTTTACCATATAATCACCCAAAACCAACAAAACACAAACATTCCCCATGTCACACCCTGACCTAACTAAAATAATAAAGAAAAACAAAGAATACTAAGGCCAGGGCGTGACAACGTAGATATTTTATGTGTAGATTGTCTGTGTGTGAGAGAAACCATGTCATTGAGATACATTATGGGTAGAAGGTCTACAAGATTTAGAGTATTCAGAGGCAGCTGAACAGATGATACCAACATCATATAATATACAAACAGCATGGCCTTACATTAGGAGGAGAGTGGTTGTTTTCCAGGTTGGACATCTAAGACCCTAGTACACTAAACAGGCCCTAAGCTACGTCGTGATCTTCACTAATAGTCAAGATAAGATCGAAGTATCGTTAAGGTAAAAACCGACTGCCGGACAACAGTTTTACCGCCTGTCGCTGCCTCTTTTAAACGTCCAATAAAATATTCATTGTGTGATGTTTGCACACGGCCCCGGCTCCCCTGGCCCACACCGTCAACGACGCTTGCCTACCGGAGCATGTTCCTGTCACGTTTTGAGGAAGCGGTGGCGGCTGGCAACGAAACCCCATAACAGTTAAAGCCTGGATACGGTGATTAAAGCGAGGCTGCATCTGACGCTAGTAAAGACGCCATGCACGTCGCCGATGCTGGACTGATGCTGCTTACAACTCTTCAGTATGGGCTGGGAAGGAGATGTTTATTATGCAGAAGCCTAAGTGTAAGGATGAGACCAAACTGTGCAGCCAATGGTTGAACTGCTACAATGAGAACCGATATATATACATAGGAAATGAATACCTGGGGCATGAAGGAGAAGAACCAAACTGACATCAACTGATTAAAGTCGAAAAAGTGAATTCTTGTGTTTTATATATACTTCCATACTATGAGATTGGAACAATTCTGTGAAATTGTGAAAATGATTATTAAATATTCATTCATTTTAGTTTGAGAGTTGTTTGAAAAAACTGTCTGAAATGTCAGCCTGTTTTGGTTGGCTGGAGTTTTGGCGTGCCAGGTGACATCATTGGGTGGTAAATTGGTTAATAGAACAATAAGTGTCACGGTCGTCGTAACGATGAGACCAAGGAGCAGCGTGATGTGTATACATTCTTCTTTTAATGAATGAAGAACACTGAACAAACTAACAAAATGAACCGTGAAGCATATATGAGAAGTGCAGACAGGCGACTAAACATAGAATAGAACCCACCAATCCAAAATGGAAAATGGCAACCAAATAGGATCCCCAATCAGAGACAACGATAAACAGCTGCCTCTGATTGGGAACCAATTCAGGTCACCATAGACCTACAATTACCTAGACTAACAAACACTCCTAGACATACAAAAACCCTAGACAAGACAAACAAGCATACCCACCCAGGTCACACCCTGACCTGACCCAAATAATACAGAAAACATAGATAACTAAGGTCAGGGTGTGACAATAAGAAAGAGAGTTCCAAACCTCTCTGCCAATAACAGCTAGTTTTCTCCTCCCCACTCAGACCACTCACAGCAACATTTTTGCTTGAGAAATTGCTCTTTGCTAATAAGCAATTATTATTATTTTTTTGACAATTTTACTTAAAAACAATCACAGTATGGTACTTAATCGTTAATCAGAAAGTATTTGATATTTGGATAAAAACAGCCGGGTTGGACCTTTAACTTATAGTAAACGTTCTGAACATACCGTCCTCCACTCCCGAACACTAAGATTATCAACAATTACATCAAACAGTTAGGCTTTAAAACAGGCCATTCAACACTTTGCCAGTAGTCTCTCTATATCAACTTTACAGTACTGGGACTTTGAGAAATTGCTACACTAATGCCAACCGTCACGGGTAACAACAAAATAGCCACCGTAGATCCTGAGGCGTGGAAACAGCAGAAGGACGGAAGAAATAAAGTTGGCTCCGCTATCATAATCTTGCATGTGGAGCTAACTCACATTTTAATGTAAACTTAAAATCCGGCTGTCCCAAGGGTACCTACAAAAGCTCATTTGCATGATTAATGACCTACAATAGAGACATGGCGCTGTAAGTGTGTTTACTGCCTGTAGTCCCCCGTACACAGTAGATAGATACACCATCTAATCGCAGAGTGCAGGTTGTGTATGAGCACATGGTACTTACAGAGTGCGTTGCTTCTTCACTCTACTGCATTAGGTTGGAAGCTAGGGGAAACCCTCATTCAACGGAGTTAGTAGATGAAACATCATGGCCTCATAGCATTCTTAGGCATGTAGCCTATACATCCACTTCTGAAACGTTGAGAGAATTAAATAACGTCTCTTTTGAAAGCTGAGGCTCCCTGGCGAATCGCGTCTCACCACGAAACGAGTTATGCAACGGTACAAAGCGGGAGGCGGTAATTCAGGACGGCTAGTTGCTGCGTCTCAGCGGACATGTTTGCTGCCCCCCACCTTCCCCAAACCTTTGCTTTTCGTCATCTTCAGGAGGCCCAGTTGGAGCTTGAGACGTAAACGTCTGATGGAAAGAGGCAAAACGGCCTCCGTTTCCCGCTGTCTTGTCTCTCAAGCAGATTGCTAGCATATGGACTGGTTCATTACGACTAATACAGTATAATAGAACGTTGCTCACGAGGCTCGCATACAATGCGTCCAAGGTAATCATAAAGCAATCATTTCTAACAAGCCACCAAATCAGCTGGCGAGGCTCCCGGCAGTGCACCAAGTCTCCCCCCCAGTGAGAACAACAGAACCGGGGAGGGAAAGATATTGTTATCCAACGCCGGCGCACTGATCTTCCCTGTCTTTAAAACCAGCCTTCTAAAACTGCCTGAGGATTTCTGCTATGCCATTTTAAAAACGTTATTACAAAACTAGGAGAAAGAAAAGCATGAAACTTTCATGCTCTTATTTTCGTTCTCGTTATGTTTCATTTTTCGTCACAAGTTTGAAGTTGGCCTGTGAAGTTATACCCTTCAACAAGTTGTTCCTTAAAAAAAAGTGAAACTAGACAGATTTCAGTCCCCACCTAACCATTCCCTCAACCTGTGCCATAAAGTCCAGACCTCCTGGCAGATGCTGTAGTGTAGTCACATAAAGGGACGCTAGACAAATACAGGTAACGGCCATACTAAACCAGAGAGCTCAGGTACACAGCCATATTAAACCAGAGAGCTCAGGTACACAGCCATACTAAACCAGAGAGCTCAGGTACACAGCCATACTAAACCAGAGAGCTCAGGTACACAGCCATACTAAACCAGAGAGCTCAGGTACACAGCCATACTAAACCAGAGAGCTCAGGTACACAGCCATACTAAACCAGAGAGCTCAGGTACACAGCCATACTAAACCAGAGAGCTCAGGTACACACCCATACTAAACCAGAGAGCTCAGGTACACAGCCATACTAAACCAGAGAGCTCAGGTACACAGCCATACTAAACCAGAGAGCTCAGGTACACAGCCATACTAAACCAGAGAGCTCAGGTACACACCCATACTAAACCAGAGAGCTCAGGTACACAGCCATACTAAACCAGAGAGCTCAGGTACACAGCCATACTAAACCAGAGAGCTCAGGTACACAGCCATACTAAACCAGAGAGCTCAGGTACACAGCCATACTAAACCAGAGAGCTCAGGTACACAGCCATACTAAACCAGAGAGCTCAGGTACACACCCATACTAAACCAGAGAGCTCAGGTACACAGCCATACTAAACCAGAGAGCTCAGGTACACAGCCATACTAAACCAGAGAGCTCAGGTACACAGCCATACTAAACCAGAGAGTTCAGGTACACAGCCATACTAAACCAGAGAGCTCAGGTACACAGCCATACTAAACCAGAGAGCTCAGGTACACAGCCATACTAAACCAGAGAGCTCAGGTACACAGCCATACTAAACCAGAGAGCTCAGGTACACAGCCATACGAAACCAGAGAGTTCAGGTACACAGCCATACTAAACCAGAGAGCTCAGGTACACAGCCATACTAAACCAGAGAGCTCAGGTACACACCCATACTAAACCAGAGAGCTCAGGTACACAGCCATATGCCACCCATTTCAAATGTTCATGGATCTCACATTCACATTCATTCAAAATATGCATTATAATAACACCACTGCAGAGATATTGAAGCCTGTATGAATTTAAAACTGTATACATGTAAACCACAGAACGTGGCACCGTATAGCCTTATTTACCTTATTTGAAGCAGTTGGGCCCATTTCTTTGAATGGTTTGGCATGAGTCATCCAAAACTTCAATCAGTGATAATGCTTTCTGCTGTCGAGCATGAGGGACAGACAGTTCTGGTCAGTAATGGTTTTGCACTTTTCAACTTACTTGTATTCTCTCCTTCAGATTCAGCAACAATTCCAGTAAGACTATTGTGTGAGTAACAATTGTGACCAATCTTAGATGACAACCTGCCCTGAAATCGAAAAACAACATAACTTCCTGGAAGATAATGATTTAAAGACAGAAAATGTTCACAAAAGTGATGCGATTATCATGACGTAACTCTTTTTATAAATCCACCAGCTTAGGAAGCAAAATGGCTTACTGTACAATGTATAAAAACCCAAGAAGATGGAAAAATGAGATGATATGTCCTTTATATCCATAACAAAACCACACACTGAAACCTTCACCTCCGTGTCCTGTCAGAGCCATTTCTTAGCTCACTGGCAACCTATGTTCCAGTACACCAATCCTCTGTCCTCCATCTTTGGAATCTCTATAAGAAGTGGTAGAAACAGTATAAGACCTCTACAGAGATGGCTGGATGACAGAGAAGTCCCGACGCTGACGTTGTCCCAAGCGAGGCCCTTTATTATCATGATCTGTAAATGACCACTGAGCTTTACCTAACGGGCAAGCCTTCTAGTTATATTAAACCAGGATCGATTCTACAACTGGAGGGTCCAGTCTCTGCCTCCGCTAAGGGGAATGGCTTTAAAGTACTACAGACAGACTCTGAGAGAAATGTATGAAGGCCATGCGTATGTGATGGGACACTTGGGATCGGGGATGGATGGAGGGATGAAGGAATGACATCAGAGCTCTGGGGAGAAGTACAGGATTGGGTAAGAAGAAGATGGAGGGATAAGTGGGCTAAAAGAGAAGGGAGTTTTACCCAAGAAACTCAGCAATAAGCAGTAGAGGGTTGAGTCTGACATGTACAGAAAGTGCTTGGTGATTCTTCTTGATGATGTTTCGCAATAACATTTTGTTCAACTTTCAGATGTTGTCTGTACCACTGCCAAGTCCCACCATTAATGATCAGGCAATAATTTCTTATTTAGAGAATACTGATCGACAGCAGCACCACCGTAGTACATCTGAGATAAGAGAGATTGAATTCTTTTTTTATACAAATTTGAAAGACAGCAGTTGTTGGACTCCCAAAGGCATCAAACTGGTTATAAGAAGGAGTGCTTTGAATACCAATACATCACTGAATCAACAACACTCTTTAGGAGCCACTGTCAGCATTATTGACGGAATCACAGTTAAAAGTTAGTATTTTCTCTTCAGATATAGACATTGACAATACTTGCTACAATGCGTGCTTCTGCATATTGAAGTTGTAATGGCTTTCACCAAGTGGTAGCCAAACAGTGGTAGGTGAAACAGACCAAAAACATTTGCCGTTTTCTTGTGAGCCAAACCCATCATTCAAAGCCAGGACAAAATCTTAAGTCCTAAGTCAGCTGCAACTGTACCAACCAATAGGTCCTAGCTGTCACGCCTACCGCTCCTCTTCCCCTCCAGCGCTCGACGTTGCCGGTTTACTAACCACCAGTCCTGGCAACCATCATCACGCACACCTGGACTTCATCATCATCTTGATTATCTTCCCTTTATTCAACCCTCAGTGGCCTCAGTCATCAGGCACTATTGGTTTGCTTTCATGTTGAATACGCATCGCCTGTTTTGTTCATTTGCCTTTCATCATTGTTATTAAACTCTCCTTCTGCACCTGCTTCCTGACTCCCTGTGTATTCGTGACAATAACCCATGGGAAATACTGACGCCAAAAGCCATAGCAACACGCTAATCATGTGAAAACATGGAGAACCGTTTTGTTCTGCATTGACGTGATGCTAGCAAACGTTTCTTTCCACCGTAAACCTCATCGCCCTCATTTCAACTTCACCACATTCGCTATAGGCCCTTGGACATACTGACGCCACTAAAATTACAGACAGAACATGTACAAAGAAGAAAAACAAACGCGAGGTCGTTTTCTTTTCAAATCCTCAGCTCAATGAAGACGGCCAGTAGGCCACTAAACTTCTCCGCCAACTCTCTCCGTCTCTCTCTTTCTCGTCGAACAAAGTTCCAATTAAACTCAACCCACAGAGCTGAGAAGCCTTGGTGTATTTTGGATTATTGGGCACAGTGGACTGAGAGACTAATGTTAAGGTGTTTTCATCTGGTTTCACCGTGCTAGCCACGTACTCTTGTCAGAGGAATCTCACAGAGAAAGACTGTCCTATTCATCTCAGGCCCCTCTCTCATATAGGAGTCCCTGGCACTGCCCGACTCCCTGCCAGCCACAGCTCAGAGCAGCGTTCTATGATTACAGCCAGGCTCTTCACAGGCCAGCTCATCAGACACTGAATATACTACTCGGGGTCCTTTTTTGTCTATTTAAAATGTTAAGTGAACCAGCATGGGAGTGTTAAGAAATGAGAGAGAGACAGAGAGAGATAGAGAGAGAGACAGAGAGAGAGAGAGAGAGAGAGAGAGAGAGAGAGAGAGAGAGAGAGAGAGAGAGAGAGAGAAGACTAAAGAGAGAGAGGATGAGAAAGGATGCAGAGAGAATATATTACAATACAGTTTCATCCTCATATAGAAAATGAAAGGATTAAAAACCTCCGCCGTCCCTCAGTGCTGTAAACTCCTCACACGTGTGTATCTAGCTCTGGGCTCACTATCACCTGTTTGTAGCTAGGGCCACACTGTAAACAGGCATTTAAAGGAGAGATGGCGGCGAGCGGAAGCATAATCTGCTGAAGAGAGAAAGGATTAGTGTCTATTGTTTATTGTTAACTCCTTTTCATCTCTGACCATTGTGAACGAGAGAGCCCCATTGAGGTACGCGAGCGCCTGCCAAAATGGCTGCCTTTTGTTTCTAAATCTCATTATCCCCTCTCCCCAGGAGCAGGGCCTGAGTAACTACACTAGTGTGTGAAGAGCACTCTCCTGGCTCGGAGGTAATGGTAGCCAAATGATATTATGACTAAATAATGGTGGCTGAACTTTTAAATACACTCTTCACCCTATAGGGAAGCGGTACAGCTGAAGGCCATTCAAGTCGGTAGCGATTTCGCACTCGATAAGGATAGCTCTGACAGCGGACAAAATGTCTACTTCCTTCGTCACTATTTAAGGCGCCCAGCCAGGGGATGTCACAGTCTAGTATACTGACTGTTACACAACAAGAGGAGGATGTGTAGAACATGAGTTATGAATATCGGGTCCGCCACGCGACAAACCTTTTAGGGAATAGAGAAAAGAAATTGTGACGACAATAACCTCTCACCGTAATCCCTGGCAAAGTATATGTTTAACAGGAAAGTGCTGCTTGTGTTCACCGGATGAGGAGAACAGAACAGACCCATCTCACTGTATGGCACAATGGGATTGGGTTGAAATGCAGATATGTGTTTTTCATGTGACTCCACGGTCGATGCATTTCCCTCTTCATTTCCCATTTACGTTGAAGAGTGCTGACTGCACGGGATTCCCAGTGGTTCTGGATATGACACATTAAATAAATCTGGTGCAACACATCTTTTCTCAACATTTTTGTCGTATATTGTCCCTAAAAAAACTTTATGAATAAATTAAATAAAGGTCTCCCCACGGGGGAGGAAAAAAACCTTCAGAGCCTTAAGGTTCTAGGTTAATGACCTCGCTTTTAACCTTTAAGGATCTCATAAGAGTAAAGGCCTAATATAATTCCTATGCATAATGTAAGCATATACACTGTAGTGAGATCCTATACGGTACTGTGTATTCGCAGATTAGTTTACTGTCAGTGGCCGTTATGGAAGGTCAATGAAATATTGCTGCCAGTAAGATTGCACCTAAATCAACCATTTATCAGATCATCAAGAACTTCAAGGAGAGCAGTTCAATTGTTGTGAAGAAGGCTTCAGGGCGCCCAAGAAAGTCCAGCAAGCGCCAGGACCGTCTCCTAAAGTTGATTCAGCTGTGGTATCGGGGCACCACCAGTACAGAGCTTGCTCAGGCAGCATGCAGGTGTGAGTGCATCTGCACGCACAGTGAGGCGAAGACTTTTGGAGGGTGGCCTGGTGTCAAGAAGGGCAGCAAAGAAGCCACTTTCTCCAGGACAAACATCAGGGGCTGACTGATATTCTGTATAAGGTACAGGAATTGGACTGCTGAGGACTGGGGTAAAGTCATTTTCTCGGATGAATCCCCTTTCCGATTGTTTGGGGAATCCGAAAAAAAGCTTGTCCGGAGAAGACAAGGTGAGCGCTACCATCAGTCCTGTGTCATGCCAACAGTAAAGCATCCTGAGACCATTAATGTGTGGGGTTGCTTCTCAGCCAAGGGAG
This sequence comes from Salvelinus fontinalis, assembly GCF_029448725.1. Classification (NCBI taxonomy): domain Eukaryota; kingdom Metazoa; phylum Chordata; class Actinopteri; order Salmoniformes; family Salmonidae; genus Salvelinus; species Salvelinus fontinalis. Next base: position 25,267,586 of record NC_074706.1, read on the forward strand.
TGGGCTCACTCACAATTTTGCCTAAGAACACAGCTATGAATAAAGAATGGTACCAACACATCCTCCGAGAGCAACTTCTCCCAACCATCCAGGAACGGTTTGGTGACGAACAATGCCTAGTCCAGCATGATGGAGCACCTTGCCATAATGCAAAAGTGATAACTAAGTGACTCGGGGAACAAAACATCAATATTTTGGGTCCATGCCCAGGAAACTCCCCAGACCTTAATCCCATTGAGAACCTGTGGTCAATCCTCAAGAGGCGGGTGGACAAACAAAACCCCACAAATTCTGACAAACTCCAAGCGTTGATTATGCAAGAATGTGCTGCGATCAGTCAGGATGTGGCCCAGAAGTTAATTGACAGCATGCCAGGGCGGATTGAAGAGGTCTTGAAAAAGAAGAATATTGACTCTTTGCATCAACTTCATGTAATTGTCAGTAAAAGCCTTTGACACTTATTAAATGCTTGTAATTATACTTCAGTATTCCATAGTAACATCTGACAAAAATATCTAAAGACACTGAAGCAGCAAACTTGGTGAAAATTAATATTTGTGTCATTCTCAAAACTTTTGGCCACGACTGTCACGACTTCCAACGAAGGTGGCTCCTCTCCCTGTTCAGGCTGCGCTCGGCGGTCGTCGTCGCCTGCCTACTAGCTGCCACCAATCCATTTTTCCTTTTCGTTTGTGTCTGTCTGAATTGTTTACACCTGTGTCCTATTAGTTGATTTCGGTGGGTTTATTTACCTCCGCTGCCTGCTAGTCTTTGTGCGGGATTGTTTGCTGTGGTTACTTGGTTAGGGGTGCGTGTCTGCACCACAGGGTTTTCTTTCACACGGCAGTTGTACCGTTTTGGTATGTGTTTAGGAGTAGAGGTTTCTCCTCCGTGTGTAGCGTTTATTTCCCTGTGTGTGGCGACCTCGTTTGGGCGTATTCCCCCCCATGTTGTTGTTGAGTTGGGACTTCTGAATAAACTATTGTGCCACTGGGACTTCCTTGCTCTCCTGCTCCTGATTCCTGCACCTCCCTCCTTCAAACATCAATGCCTTTCTTAAAATAACATTGAAGGTTGTGCAATGTAACAGCAATATTTAGACTTAGGGAACGGTTCCGTATTTCACTGAAACAATAAACGTTTTGTTTTCTAAATGAGTTTCCGATTTGAGCATATTAATGACCAAAGGCTTGTATTTCTCTGTTTGTTATATAATAATAAATTCTATGATTTGATATTTTTATAGAGCAGTCTGACTGAGCGGTGGTAGGCAGCAGCAGGCTCATAAACATTCATTCAAACAGCACTTTACTGCATTTGCCAGCAGTTCTTAGCAATGCTTGAGGCACAGCGCTGTTTATGACTTCAAGCCTATCAACTCCTGAGATTAAGCTGGCAATACTATAGTGCCTATAAGAACATCCAATAGTCAAAGGTATATGAAATACAAATGGTATAGAGAGAAATAGCTGACACGTCTTAATTCCTATAATAACCACAACCTAAAACATCTTAACTGGGAATATTGAAGAACTGGGAATATTGAACCACCAGCTTTCATATGTTCTGGGCAAGGAACTTCAACGTTAGCTTTTTTACATGGCACATATTGCACTTTTACTTTCCTCTCCAACACTGTGTTTTTGCATTATATAAACCAAATTGAGCATGTTTCATTATTTATTTGAGACTAAATAGATTTTATTTATGTATTATATTAAGTTAAAATAAGTGTTCATTGTTCATTCAGTAATGTTGTAATTGTCATTATTACAAATATATATATATATCAATCAGTCGATTAAACAGTATCGGCTTTTTTTTGGTCCTCCAATAATTGGTATCGGCGTTGAAAAATAATAATCGGGCGACCTCCAGTCCTTATCTTCAGTTACAGTGGCTTGCGAAAGTATTCACCCCCCTTTGGCATTTTTCCTATTTTGTTTCCTTACAACCTGGAATTAAAATAGATTTTTTGGGGAGGGTTGTATCATTTGATTTACACAACATGCCTGCCACTTTGAATGTGCAAAATATTTTGGGGGGTGAAACAAACAATAAATATGACAAAAACATAGAAAACTTGATCGTGCATAACTATTCACCCCCCAAAGTCAATACTTTGTAGAGCCACCTTTTGCAGCAATTACAGCTGCAAGTCTCTTGGGTTATGTCTCTATTAGCTTGGCACATCTAGCCACTGGGATCTTTGCCCATTCTTCAAGGCAAAACTTCTCAAGCTCCTTCAAGTTGGATGGGTTCCACTGGTGCACAGCAATCTTTAAGTCATACCACATATTCTCAATTGGATTGAGGCCTGGGCTTTGACTAGGCCGTTCCAAGACATTTAAATGTTTCCCCTTAAACCACTTGAGTGTTGATTTAGCAGTATGCTTAGGATCATTGTCCTGCTGAAAGGTGAACCTCTGTCCCAGTCTCAAATCTCTGGAAGACAAACAGGTTTTCCTCAAGAATTTCCCTGTATTTAGCACCATCCATCATTCCTTCAATTCTGACCAGTTTCCCAGTCCCTGACGATGAAAAACATCCCCACAGCATGATGCTGGGATGGTGTTCTCGGGGTGATTTTGCACCAGACATAGCATTTTCCTTGATGGCCAAAAATCTACATTTTAGTCTCATCTGACCAGAGCACCTTCTTCCATATATTTGTGGAGTCTCCCACATGCCTTTTGGTGAACCCCAAATGTGTTTTCTTATTATTTTCTTTAAGCAATGGCTTTTTTCTAGCCACTCTTCCATAAAGCCCAGCTCTGTGGAGTGTACGGCTTAAAGTGGTCCTGTGGACAGATACTCCAATCTTCACTGTGGAGCTTTGTAGCTCCTTCAGGGTTATCTTTGGTCTCTTTGTTGCCTCTCTGATTAATGCCCTCCTTGCCTGGTCTGTGAGTTTTGGTGGGCGGCCCTCTCTTGGCAGGTTTGTTGTGCCATATTCTTTCCATTTTTTTATAATGGATTTAATGGTGCTCCGTGGGATGTTCGAAGTTTCTATATTGTTTATAACCCAACCCTTATCTGTACTTCTCCACAATTGCTTGGAGAGCTCCTTGGTCTTCATGGTGCCGCTTGCTTGGTGGTGCCACTTGCTTAGTGGTGTTGCAGACTCTGGGGCCTTTCAGAACAGGTGTATATTAATACTCAGATCATGTGACAGATCATGTGACACTTAGATCGCACACAGGTGTACTTTATTTAACTAATTATGTGACTTCTGAAGGTAATTGGTTGCACCAGATCTTATAGGGGCTTCATAGCAAAGGGGGCATTATTTTTGTTAATTTCACTGAACTATTCATCAGATGAAAACCAAATAAAATCCATTTAAATTACAGGTTCTAATGCAACAAAATAGGAAAAACGCCAAGGAGGATGAATACTTTTGCAAGGCGCTGCATCTATACATCCATCAGTGTCTGCAGCTACCAGCATCACTCACAAAGAGAAGACAGAGTTTTGTTTCGCTTTTGAAAGATCCAGCAATTGAGCCCTGGACATGAATGCTGGATGGTACCAGAAGTCCACAGTTGTAACCTCTACTGTCTACCTTCTCCTTGGCGCGACGCTGTTTACTCATCCAAGATAAACACATAAGAAGGTCTAAAGTCAGCGTGAAAAGCTTTTGGAGTTTGTTTTGAGATGCGGTGTGATATTAAAGGCTGAGTGCTGTGTGCGCCCGTCCAGGGTGGAATTGTAGGAGCTATTATCTTTCTGTCGGTGATAAGGGAAACACATTAACGGTTTGCGGTTCACTCCTGAACGTGTAGACTAAAAGCCTGGGAGACCTTGTTGTTGGTGGATGTGGAGGTTCACCTCTGTTCTCTAACGATGCAGAAAACATTGACATTGCGTGTGCTTTTGTGAATGCCGCGCCACCGTAGCGAGCTCGGGGTTGCCTTCAATGCCAAGCGAATCTTTCAGAAGAAATACACAGGTTTACAAGGAAGACTCTCGAAGAAAATACTCTTACGTTCGCACCTTTTGTTCATTTGGCCCGGTGTAACCCTACTCCTCTTCTCCTCGTCCAGCTTGGTGTACTCAGCTTCAGTGCTCTGAATGGCAGACTAGTTTTATACTGTATTGACCCCGTGCACTTCTCCTTGCAGAACGGCGGAGGGGGAAAAGAAGGACACTGCTTCGATTTCGACTTCTAATGAAAGCCAAAACTATGACAAACGCAATCATTCTCGGCACCCCCCGGCCAGAGGACAGAGGACTGAATCCCACAATACAGGCTCATCTTCCTTTCGCAGTACCTCAATCTACTTCAATATGCATTCTGTCGCCGTGGATAAAGTCATTACCAAACGTGTCACAGCGTTGACAAGAAACTGATGGAGAACCAACCCCTTGAAAACAACAGAAAATTACTATAATTCCACTGATGTACGTAAGTGATGGAGCAATAATAGAAAATAATATACACACGGTATTGTGTTCCTGTCAACAATGAAATTAAAAAGAACTACTCCAAATCAATAAGGCCTGAAGTTCAGGGGGAGAGCAGAGAGAGTAGAATACCCAAGGAGATCTCAACCAGGGTCTTTCCGTGGTCTATTCTATTTGCGTCCCAACTCCTTATATTACCTGTCACATTATTGAATCGATTCATTTTCATTGATGACTGATGCCTGCAATGAGTTGTTTTCTTGTTTTTGTTGCCGCGGAAGACCCGGAGCCAGAGAATGAAATATGCCGTGGGTAATTGGATTTAAATGGAAACGCTGACCTGTGTGGTATGGAGGCGTGGGAACGGGGTGTGTAGTGTCCCGTTGGCGGCGCGGAGAGGGAGAGAGAGTCTTACTGGGAGTTTAGACAGTCATTAACATGCCTGAGGACTTCATTAGCCGGCCTGATTACCTTGTGCATCAAAGTGACAGCTAGGAAAGGGGGGAGCACACACACACACACACACACACACACACACACACACACACACACACACACACACACACACACACACACACAGACACACACACACACACACACACACACACACACACACACACACACACACACACACACACACACACACACACACACACACACACACACACACACACACACACACACACACACAGACTGAGAGAACAGGTGGTCAAAGACCTTCTGATCCAGCACAATGCTGCTCTGCTCTAGACACAGCAGTCCTATTTCAGAGTACATAGCACAATCTCCAGTAAAAACTCAACAATGTTATAATCTCTGCTCAGTAACAGTGAGGAAAAATACAATTCAAACATTAAGGTCTGCTTCCTGGCGAAGCATAGATAACCATGTAATAAGGATGTGCTATGTAAAGTAATATACATATTTTTTATTTTATTGTTATGATTTACTTAGGTATCATACACCTACCGGTGCCCAGCCGTCATGCTTACAATACACTACAGAAAACAAATGATTGTACAAATTATACGCATACAATAATCCCGGCCAGTACAGCTACCATCTAGCCACACTACAAGTATATTATTTTATACAGTCACACAAAGACACGGATAGTGAAAAATGGCCCAAGGTTCATATCTGGGGGAAAGAAAATCACAAGAAGATCCACCACAATAACGTGCAGTGTTGTAAAACTGGATATTCACAGAATGGATTGTGGTCTCTTTCTGCCTTATTATGTCGTTCTCTTGCCCGCTCTCAAGCTTCCATCCCTTCTCCCCCATCTTTTACTCTTCAACTCTTTTCCTCTCTGCAATTTGTTTGTCCATCACTGTGTTTTCAGTGCTCTTTGCTGCATTTCCACGGGAGCTTGTTGATACCTAAATGACATGTTTCTCCACAGCTCTTTAGCAGGGCTGTCAGATTCTTCTTTGGGTTCAAATAAACATCTAGCCGTTTCCCTTCCACAGACCATGATATCATGCAGTAAAGCCCTGGAGGACTGGGAGGGGAGAGTCAGGGCTTCCCTTCATGATATCATGCAGTAAAGCCCTGGAGGACTGGGAGGGGAGAGTCAGGGCTTCCCTTCATGATATCATGCAGTAAAGCCCAGGAGAACTGGGAGGGGAGAGTCAGGGCTTCCCTTCATGATATCATGCAGTAAAGCCCTGGAGGATTGGGAGGGGAGAGTCAGGGCTTCCCTTCATGATATCATGCAGTAAAGCCCAGGAGGACTGGGAGGGGAGAGTCAGGGCTTCCCTTCATGATATCATGCAGTAAAGCCCAGGAGAACTGGGAGGGGAGAGTCAGGGCTTCCCTTCATGATATCATGCAGTAAAGCCCAGGAGGACTGGGAGGGGAGAGTCAGGGCTTCCCTTCATGATATCATGCAGTAAAGCCCAGGAGAACTGGGAGGGGAGAGTCAGGGCTTCCCTTCATGATATCATGCAGTAAAGCCCAGGAGGACTGGGAGGGGAGAGTCAGGGCTTCCCTTCATGATATCATGCAGTAAAGCCCAGGAGGACTGGGAGGGGAGAGTCAGGGCTTCCCTTCATGATATCATGCAGTAAAGCCCAGGAGAACTGGGAGGGGAGAGTCAGGGCTTCCCTTCATGATATCATGCAGTAAAGCCCAGGAGAACTGGGAGGGGAGAGTCAGGGCTTCCCTTCATGATATCATGCAGTAAAGCCCAGGAGGACTGGGATGGGAGAGTCAGGGCTTCCCTTCATGATATCATGCAGTAAAGCCCAGGAGAACTGGGAGGGGAGAGTCAGGGCTTCCCTTCATGATATCATGCAGTAAAGCCCAGGAGGACTGGGAGGGGAGAGTCAGGGCTTCCCTTCATGATATCATGCAGTAAAGCCCAGGAGGACTGGGAGGGGAGAGTCAGGGCTTCCCTTCATGATATCATGCAGTAAAGCCCAGGAGGACTGGGAGGGGAGAGTCAGGGTTTCCCTTCATGATATCATGCAGTAAAGCCTAGGAGAACTGGGAGGGGAGAGTCAGGGCTTCCCTTCATGATATCATGCAGTAAAGCCCAGGAGAACTGGGAGGGGAGAGTCAGGGCTTCCCTTCATGATATCATGCAGTAAAGCCCAGGAGAACTGGGAGGGGAGAGTCAGGGCTTCCCTGCATGTGCACGACTGTTGTTGACAGACACAGAAACACAGTAGAAGGAGGGATAAGGAAGAAAGCAGCGAGAGAGCAATAGTGGAATTAAAAGACAGAGATTCAGATAAACAAAAGAAGGATAGAAACATACAGAGGAAAAAGATAGTAAAAGAGAGAGAGATAATATATCAACTATCTCTCACGGTCTCTCGACTAGCTCTCACAGCCTATCAACTAGCTCTCACAGTCTATCAACTAGCTCACACAGTCAATCAACTAGCTCTCACGGTCTATCAACTAGCTCTCACGGTCTCTGAAACTAGCTCTCATGGTCTCTCAACAAGCTCTCACGGTCCATCAACTAGCTCTCAACTAGCTCTCATAGTCTATCAACTAGCTCTTATAGTCTATCAACTAGCTCTCACGGTCTATCAACTAGCTCTCACAGTCAATCAACTAGCTCTCACGGTCTATCAACTAGCTCTCATGGTCTATCAACTAGCTCTCTCGGTCTATCAACTAGCTCTCACAGCCTATCAACTAGCTCTCACAGTCAATCAATAAGCTCTCACAGTCTATCAACTAGCTCTCATGGTCTATCAACTAGCTCTCTCGGTCTATCAACTAGCTCTCACGGTCTATCAACTAGCTCTCATAGTCCATCAACTAGCTCTCAACTAGCTCTCGCGGTCTATCAACTAGCTCTCACAGTCTATCAACTAGCTCTCAGTCTATCAACTAGCTCTCAACTAGCTCTCACAGTCTATCAACTAGCTCTCAACTAGCTCTCACAGTCTATCAACTAGCTCTCAACTAGCTCTCACAGTCTATCAACTAGCTCTCACTCTCACAATCTATCAACTAGCTCTCACAGTCTATCAACTAGCTCTCACAGTCTATCAACTAGCTCTCACTCTCACAATCTATCAACTAGCTCTCACAGTCTATCAACTAGCTCTCACAGTCTATCAACTAGCTCTCACTCTCACAATCTATCAACTAGCTCTCACAGTCTATCAACTAGCTCTCACAGTCTATCAACTAGCTCTCACTCTCACAGTCTATCAACTAGCTCTCACAGTCTATCAACTAGCTCTCACTCTCACGGTCTATCAACTAGCTCTCAACTAGCTCTCACAGTCTATCAACTAGCTCTCACAGTCTATCAACTAGCTCTCACTCTCACAGTCTCACAGAAGTTCATCCATGTTTCTCAAAAGTCAAATTTCGATGTGTTTTATGGTTAAGATCAGGCATTAACTCCAACATTTGAGGGTAAGGGTTAAGGTTTGGTATAGGCTTAAAACAGAAATTAAAAAAATACCTTCTATTGCTGAATTTGAAGTTGCAACCTTTGGTATCAGAGGCAGATGCTTACCACCATCCACTATCCCAGTCAACAACACCCTAGCAAAACCGAAATCGTCTTGAAAGGTAACAGCGCTCACTGTTGCCTCTAGTGGCCGGTGTCCACGTCATCTCCCGACTTCCTCAGACATGGATGGACAACGAATACTGACTTGTATCATGGGTGACCTGGCTCAATATAGGAGGCAGCTTGCTGCTTGGGAGAACAGTGTGACAGAGATGGAGAAGAGGCCAAGAGGAGCCTCACAAAGAAAGGGATTAATGGAAGACTAAAACCGAATGGGCAGAATACCTCAGATGCCTCCCAAATGGCACCCTATTCTCAAAATAGGGCACGACTTTTGATCAGATCCCTTCGGCCTTAGTAGTGCACTATAAAGGGAATAGGGTGCCATTTGGGACATATCTTCCACGTTAATCTGCTACTGTAGTCACTCCACATTCATCTGCTACTGTAGTCACTCCACATTCATCTGCTACTGTAGTCACTCCACATTCATCTGCTACTGTAGTCACTCCACATTCATCTGCTACTGTAGTCACTACACATTCATCTGCTACTGTAGTCACTACACATTCATCTGCTACTGTAGTCACTACACATTCATCTGCTACTGTAGTTACTCCACATTCATCTGTTACTGTAGTCACTCCACATTAATCTGCTACTGTAGTCACTCCACATTCATCTGCTACTGTAGTCACTCCACATTCATCTGCTACTTTAGTCACTCCACATTCATCTGCTACTGTAGTCACTACACATTCATCTGCTACTGTAGTCACTACACATTCATCTGCTACTGTAGTCACTCCACATTCATCTGCTACTGTAGTCACTCCACATTCATCTGCTACTGTAGTCACTCCATATTCATCTTCTACTGTAGTCACTACACATTCATCTGCTACTGTAGTCACTCCACATTCATCTCCACATATAGCTGACACATACTTCACTTCCTGTTGAATCTGCAGACGTGTTGCTGTGCGTTTTGTTGCTGTGCGTTTTGCTGCCAACTTTACTTTACTTTGCTAGCTGACAACTTTACGTTTTTTGTTTTGTTTCTGTTTTTAATTACCGTTTATATTTTTAGTTTTTCCATCGCAACTTTTTTCCCTCATTCAACTTTTTCACTCCGGATGCTTTATCTGGACATGGTTCGTCAACACCTTCAACAGCCGAAGCTAAGTAGTAACATTAACATGATGTCTTCTAATTGCAGTCGCTGTACTCATAATATACAGGAGAACGATCGCCTTACGGCGAAAATAGCTGTGCTGCAAGCCCAGCTTCAGACGCAATCGTTAGGCAAGGGTAATTTCAGTGTAGGAAAGGAAGAAACAGCGTCTGTGCCACCAGTAAGTACAGATAGTAACGTTAGTATAAATCCCCCCGCACAGTCCCCGCAGCCGGACAACTTTCTCATGGCTTCTGGAGGGAAATGCTGTTGGAATGCTCAACCGGTGTCGCTCATTCAGCCGACAGAAACTTTCAACCGGTTTTCCCCATTAAGTAGTGAGTCGGAGTCAGAGGTGGAGCCTTCTCTGGTCTCTACTCCTCCCGTTACGGGGTCTGAGACACCGAAGGCTCCCACCATTAGCTCTGACAAATTGAAAACCCTAGTCATTGGCGACTCCATTACCCGCAGTATTAGACTTAAAACGAATCACCCAGCGATCATACACTGTTTACCAGGGGGCAGGGCTACCGACGTTAAGGCTAATCTTAAGATGGTGCTGGCTAAAGCTAAATCTGGCGAGTGTAGAGAGTATAGAGATATTGTTATCCACGTCGGCACCAACGATGTTAGGATGAAACAGTCAGAGGTCACCAAGTGCAACATAGCTTCAACGTGTAAATCAGCTAGAAAGATGTGTCGGCATCGAGTAATTGTCTCTGGCCCCCTCCCAGTTAGGGGGAGTGACGAGCTCTACAGCAGAGTCTCAGCACTCAATCGCTGGTTGAAAACTGTTTTCTGCCCCTCCCAAAAGATAGAATTTGTAGATAATTGGCCCTCTTTCTGGGACTCACCCACAAACAGGACCAAGCCTGACCTGCTGAGGAGTGACGGACTCCATCCTACCTGGAGGGGTGCTCTCATCTTATCTACCAACATAGATAGGGCTCTAACTCCTTTAGCCCCACAATGAAATAGGGTGCAGGCCAGGCAGCAGGCTGTTAGCCAACCTGCCAGCTTAGTGGAGTCTGCCAATAGCACAGTCAGTGTAGTCAGCTCAGCCATACCCATTGAGACTGTGTTTGTGCCTCGACCTAGGTTGGGCAAAACTAAACATGGCGGTGTTCGCCTTAGCAATCTTATTAGGATAAAGACCTCCTCCATTCCTGCCATTATTGAAAGAGATTGTGATACCTCACATCTCAAAATAGGGTTACTTAATGTTAGATCCCTCACTTCAAAGGCAGTCATAGTCAATGAACTAATCACTGATCATAATCTTGATGTGATTGGCCTGACTGAAACATGGCTTAAGCCTGATGAATTTACTGTGTTAAATGAGGCCTCACCTCCTGGTTACACTAGTGACCATATCCCCCGTGCATCCCGCAAAGGCGGAGGTGTTGCTAACATTTACGATAGCAAATTTCAATTTACAAAAAAAAAAAAATGGCGTTTTCGTCTTTTGAGCTTCTAGTCATGAAATCTATGCAGCCTACTCAATCACTTTTTATAGCTACTGTTTACAGGCCTCCTGGGCCATATACAGCGTTCCTCTCTGAGTTTCCTGAATTCCTATCAGACCTTGTAGTCATAGCAGATCATATTCTAATTTTTGGTGATTTTAATATTCACATGGAGAAGTCCACAGACCCACTCCAAAAGTCTTTCGGAGCCATCATCGACTCAGTGGGTTTTGTCCAACATGTCTCTGGACCTACTCACTGCCACAGTCATACTCTGGACCTAGTTTTGTCCCATGGAATAAATGTTGTAGATCTTAATGTTTTTCCACATAATCCTGGACTATCGGACCACCATTTTATTACGTTTGCAATCGCAACAAATAATCTGCTCAGACCCCAACCAAGGAGCATCAAAAGTCGTGCTATAAATTCTCAGACAACACAAAAATTCCTTGATGCCCTTCCAGACTCCTTCTGCCTACCCAAGGACGTCAGAGGACAAAAATCAGTTAACCACTTAACTGAGGAACTCAATTTAACCTTGCGCAATACCCTAGATGCAGTTGCACCCCTAAAAATGAAAAACATTTGTCATAAGAAACTAGCTCCCTGGTATACAGAAAATACCCGAGCTTTGAAGCAAGCTTCCAGGAAATTGGAACGGAAATGGCGCCACACCAAACTGGAAGTCTTCCGACTAGCTTGGAAAGACAGTACCGTGCAGTACCGAAGAGCCCTCACTGCTGCTCGATCATCCTACTTTTCCAACTTAATCGAGGAAAATAAGAACAATCCAAAATTTCTTTTTGATACTGTTGCAAAGCTAACTAAAAAGCAGCATTCCCCAAGAGAGGATGGCTTTCACTTCAGCAGTAATAAATTCATGAACTTCTTTGAGGAAAAGATCATGACCATTAGAAAGCAAATTACGGACTCCTCTTTGAATCTGCGTATTCCCCCAGGGCTTAGCTGTCCTGGACCTGCACAGCTCTGCGAGGGCCTGGGATCGGGAGAGACACTTAAGTGTTTTAGTACTATATCTCTTGACACAATGATGAAAATAATCATGGCCTCTAAACCTTCAAGCTGCATACTGGATCCTATTCCTACTAAACTGCTGAAGGAGCTGCTTCCTGTGCTTGGCCCTCCTATGTTGAACATAATAAACAGCTCTCTATCCACCGGATGTGTATCAAACTCACTAAAAGTGGCAGTGATAAAGCCTCTCTTGAAAAAGCCAAACCTTGACCCGGAAAATATAAAAAACTATCGGCCTATATCGAATCTTCCATTCCTCTCAAAAATTTTAGAAAAAGCTGTTGCGCAGCAACTCACTGCCTTTCTGAAGACAAACAATGTATACGAAATGCTTCAGTCTGGTTTTAGACCCCATCATAGCACTGAGACTGCACTTGTGAAGGTGGTAAATGACCTTTTAATGGCGTCAGACCGAGGCTCTGCATCTGTCCTCGTGCTACTAGACCTTAGTGCTGCCTTTGACACCATCGATCACCACATTCTTTTGGAGAGACTGGAAACCCAAATTGGTCTACACGGACAAGTTCTGGCCTGGTTTAGATCTTACCTGTCGGAAAGATATCAGTTTGTCTCTGTGAATGGTCTGTCCTCTGACAAATCAACTGTACATTTCGGTGTTCCTCAAGGTTCCGTTTTAGGACCACTATTGTTTTCACTATATATTTTACCTCTTGGGGATGTTATTCGAAAACATAATGTTAACTTTCACTGCTATGCGGATGACACACAGCTGTACATTTCAATGAAACATGGTGAAGCCTCAAAATTGCCCTCGCTAGAAGCCTGTGTTTCAGACATAAGGAAGTGGATGGCTGAAAACGTTCTACTTTTAAACTCGGACAAAACAGAGATGCTTGTTCTAGGTCCCAAGAAACAAAGAGATCTTCTGTTAAATCTGACAATTCATCTTGATGGTTGTAAAGTCGTCTCAAATAAAACTGTGAAGGACCTCGGCGTTACTCTTGACCCTGATCTCTCTTTTGACGAACATATCAAGACTGTTTCAAGGACAGCTTTTTTCCATCTACGTAACATTGCAAAAATCAGAAATTTTCTGTCCAAAAATGATGCAGAAAAATTAATCCATGCATTTGTTACTTCTAGGTTAGACTACTGCAATGCTCTACTTTCCGGCTACCCGGATAAAGCACTAAATAAACTTCAGTTAGTGCTAAATACGGCTGCTAGAATCCTGACTAGAACCAAGAAATTTGATCATATTACTCCAGTGCTAGCTTCCCTACACTGGCTTCCTGTTAAGGCAAGGGCTGATTTCAAGGTTTTACTGTTAACCTATAAAGCGTTACATGGGCTTGCTCCTACCTATCTTTCCGAGTTGGTCCTGCCGTACATACCAATACGTACGCTACGGTCACAAGACGCAGGCCTCCTAATTGTCCCTAAAATTTCTAAGCAAACAGCGGGAGGCAGGGCTTTCTCCTATAGATCTCCATTTTTATGGAACAGTCTGCCTACCCATGTGAGAGACGCAGACTCGATCTCAACCTTTAAGTCTTTACTGAAGACTTATCTCTTCAGTAGGTCATATGATTGAGTGTAGCCTGGCCCAGGAGTGTGAAGGTGAACGGAAAGGCTCTGGAGCAACGAACCGCCCTTGCTGTCTCTGCCGGGCCGGTTCCCCTCTCTCCACTGGGATTCTCTGCCTCTAACCCTGTTACTGGGGCTGAGTCACTGGCTTGCTGGTGCTCTTTCATGCCATCCCTAGGAGGGGTGCGTCACTTGAGTGGGTTGAGTTACTGACGTGAACTTCCTGTCTGGGTTGGCGCCCCCCCTTGGTTGTGCTGTGGTGGAGACCTTTGTGGGCTATACTCGGCCTTGTCTCAGGATTGTAAGTTGGTGGTTGAGGATATCCCTCTAGTGGTGTGGGGGCTGTGCTTTGGCAGAGTGGGTGGGGTTATATCCTTCCTGTTTGGCCCTGTCCGGGGGTTTCTTCGGATGGGGCCACAGTGTCTCCTGACCGCTCCTGTCTCAGCCTCCAGTATTTATGCTGCAGTAGTTTATGTGTCGGGGGGCTAGGGTCAGTTGGTTATACCTGGAGTACTTCTCCTGTCTTATCCAGTGTCCTGTGTGAATTTAAGTATGCTCTCTCTAATTCTCTCGTTCTCTCTTTCTCTCTGAGAACCTGAGCCCTAGGACCATACGTCAGGACTACCGGGCATGCTGACACCTTGCTGTCCCCAGTCCGCCCGGCCTTGCTGCTATTCCAGTTTCAACTGTTCTGCCTGCGGTTATGGAACCCCTACCTGTCCCAGACCTGCTGTTTTCAACTCTTAATGATCGGCTATGAAAAGCCAACTGAGATTTATTCCTGATTATTATTTGACCATGCTTGTCATTTATGAACATTTTGAAAATCTTGGCTCTCTCTAATTTTCTCCTTCTCTCTTTCTTTCTCTCGGAGGACCTGGGCCCTAGGACCATGCGTCGGGACTGCCGCCCGTGGTGACTCCTTGCTGTCCCCAGTCCGCCTGGCCTTGCTGCTATTCCAGTTTCAGCTGTTCTGCCTGCGGTTATGGAACCGCCACCTGTCCCAGACCTGTTGTTTTTCAACTCTTAATGATCAGCTATGAAAAGCCAACTGAAAATTATTCATGATTATTATTTGACCATGCTTGTCACTTATGAACATTTTTGAACATCTTGGCATAGTTCTGTTATAATCTCCACCCGGCACAGCCAGAAGAGGACTGGCCACCCCTCATAGCCTGGTTCCTCTCTAGGTTTCTTCCTAGGTTTTGGCCTTTCTAGGGAGTTTTTCCTAGCCACCGTGCTTCTACACCTGCATTACTAGCTGTTTGGGGTTTTAGGCTGGGTTTCTGTACAGCACTTCGAGATATTAGCTGATGTACGAAGGGCTATATAAAATAAAATTGATTGATTGATCTTCTACTGTAGTCACTCACATTCATCTGCTACTGTAGTCACTCCACATTCATCTGTTACTGTAGTCACTACTCATTCATCTGCTACTGTAGTCACTACACATTCATCTGCTACTTTAGTCACTCCACATTCATCTGCTACCGTAATCACTCCACATTCATCTGCTACTGTAGTCACTCCACATTCATCTGCTACTGTAGTCACTACACATTCATCTGCTACTGTAGTCACTACACATTCATCTGCTACTGTAGTCACTACACATTAATCTACTACTGTAGTCACTCCACATTCATCTGCTACTGTAGTCACTACACATTCATCTGCTACTGTAGTCACTCCACATTAATCTGCTACTGTAGTCACTCCACATTCATCTGCTACTGTAGTCACTCCACATTAATCTGCTACTGTAGTCACTACACATTCATCTGCTACTGTAGTCACTACACATTCATCTGCTACTGTAGTCACTACACATTAATCTACTACTGTAGTCACTCCACATTCATCTGCTAATGTAGTCACTACACATTCATCTGCTACTGTAGTCACTCCACATTAATCTGCTACTGTAGTCACTCCACATTCATCTGCTACTGTAGTCACTCCACATTAATCTGCTACTGTAGTCACTCCACATTCACCTGCTACTGTAGTCACTCCACATTCATCTGCTACTATAGTCACTCCACATTCATCTGCTACTGTAGTCACTCCATATTCATCTGCTACTGTAGTCACTCCACATTCATCTGCTACTGTAGTCACTCCACATTCATCTGCTACTGTAGTCACTCCACATTCATCTGCTACTGTAGTCACTCCACATTCATCTGCTACTGTAGTCACTCCACATTCATCTGCTACTGTAGTCACTCCACATTCATCTGCTACTGTAGTCACTACACATTCATCTTCTACTGTAGTCACTCCACATTCATCTTCTACTGTAGTCACTACACATTCATCTGCTACTGTAGTCACTACACATTCATCTTCTACTGTAGTCACTCCACATTCATCTGCTACTGTAGTCACTCCACATTCATCTTCTACTGTAGTCACTCCACATTCATCTGCTACTGTAGTCACTCCACATTCATCTGTTACTGTAGTCACTACTCATTCATCTGCTACTGTAGTCACTCCACATTCATCTGCTACTTTAGTCACTCCACATTCATCTGCTACCGTAGTCACTCCACATTCATCTGCTATTGTAGTCACTCCACATTCATCTGCTACTGTAGTCACTCCACATTCATCTGCTGCTGTAGTCACTCCACATTCATCTGCTACTGTAGTCACTACACATTCATCTGCTACTGTAGTCACTACACATTCATCTGCTACTGTAGTCACTCCACATTAATCTGCTACTGTAGTCACTCCACATTCATCTGCTACTGTAGTCACTACACATTCATCTGCTACTGTAGTCACTACACATTCATCTTCTACTGTAGTCACTCCACATTCATCTGCTATTGTAGTCACTCCACATTCATCTGCTACTGTAGTCACTCCACATTCATCTGCTACTGTAGTCACTCCACATTCATCTGCTACTGTAGTCACTCCACATTCATCTGCTGCTGTAGTCACTCCACATTCATCTGCTACTGTAGTCACTCCACATTAATCTGCTACTGTAGTCACTCCACATTCATCTGCTACTGTAGTCACTCCACATTAATCTGCTACTGTAGTCACTCCACATTCATCTGCTACTGTAGTCACTCCACATTCATCTGCTACTATAGTCACTCCACATTCATCTGCTACTGTAGTCACTCCATATTCATCTGCTACTGTAGTCACTCCACATTCATCTGCTACTGTAGTCACTCCACATTCATCTGCTACTGTAGTCCCTCCACATTCATGACCATCTAGTACTAATTAATCAACATGCTTATAAACATAGTAGATCCATGTCAAGTTACATCCTACATGTATAGTGGATGTTTCACACATAGCCACACTGCCTCCTGCACTGCTACCTACGACACACACAAACACACACTCACCGGTGCCTGGAGCCAGCTAGTTACAGTTCCCTCTCTGTCTCTCCCATCACAGAGAAGGGCTTTTAGAAGAGGCTGATAGCGGTTATGATCTGCTCCTTCACATTTCCCCTGGCACATCACAGTCATGATAAAGTCTGTGTGATACACTGTGTGTGATACACTGTGTGTGATGGACTGTGTGTGATGGAGTGTGTAAAGCGGGACTGTGTGTGAACAGTGGACTGTACTGAGAGTGGCTGTAATCTCCACGAGGTGTTAGCTTGAATAGCTGTATACGGTAGCTCATGCTGGGGAAATTGGTTTGTGAGTGGGTGTACTCTCTCTCTCTCTCTCTCTCTCTCTCTCTCTGGGTCTCTCTAGGTCTCTCCATCTCTCTCTTTGGGTCTCTCTCTCTCTGGGTCTCTCTCTAGGTCTCTCCCTCTCTCTCTCTGGGTCTCTCTCTAGGTCTCTCTCTCTCTCTCTGGGTCTCTCTCTAGGTCTCTCCCTCTCTCTCTCTGGGTCTCTCTCTAGGTCTCTCTCTCTCTCTCTGGGTCTCTCTCTAGGTCTCTCTCTCTCTCTCTCTGGGTCTCTCTCTGGGTCTCTCCCTCTCTCTCTCTCTGGGTCTCTCCCTCTCTCTCTCTCTGGGTCTCTCTCTCTCTCTGGGTCTCTCTCTCTCTCTCTCTCTGGGTCTCTCTCTGGGTCTCTCCCTCTCTCTCTCTCTGGGTCTCTCCCTCTCTCTCTCTCTGGGTCTCTCCCTCTCTCTCTCTCTGGGTCTCTCCCTCTCTCTCTCTGGGTCTCTCCCTCTCTCAACATCTCACGAGGTCTCTTAATTTTTCTCTGTTACTTTCACCCCACCCCCTCTTTCACTCACGTCTCTCCCTTTCTCTCTCTCTGGGTCTCTCTCTCTCTCTCTCTCTCTCTCTCTCTCTCTCTCTCTCTCTCTCTCTCTCTCTCTCTCTCTCTCTCTCTCTCATGTCTATCTACTAGGGCTGTGATTTGTGTGTTTTCCCCAGTGACCACTGTCATCTCCCATCTCTCCCTCCCTTTTTCTATCAGGATACCCTGTCTTATAGGCACATAGCAACATCTCTCCCTCCCTTCTCCTATCAGGATACCCTGTCTTATAGGCACATAGCAACATCTCTCCCTCCCTTCTCCTATCAGGATACCCTGTCTTATAGGCACATAGCAACATCTCTCCCTCCCTTCTCCTATCAGGATACCCTGTCTTATAGGCACATAGCAACATCTCTCCCTGCCTTCTCCTATCAGGATACCCTGTCTTATAGGCACATAGCAACATCTCTCCCTCCCTTCTCCTATCAGGATACCCTGTCTTATAGGCACATATCAACATCTCTCCCTGCCTTCTCCTATCAGGATACCCTGTCTTATAGGAACATATCAACATCTCTCCCTGCCTTCTCCTATCAGGATACCCTGTCTTATAGGCACATAGCAACATCTCTCCCCCCCTTCTCCTATCAGGATACCCTGTCTTATAGGCACATAGCAACATCTCTCCCTCCCTTCTCCTATCAGGATACCCTGTCTTATAGGCACATAGCAACATCTCTCCCCCCCTTCTCCTATCAGGATACCCTGTCTTATAGGCACATAGCAACATCTCTCCCCCCCTTCTCCTATCAGGATACCCTGTCTTATAGGCACATAGCAACATCTCTCCCCCCCTTCTCCTATCAGGATACCCTGTCTTATAGGCACATAGCAACATCTCTCCCCCCCTTCTCCTATCAGGATACCCTGTCTTATAGGCACATAGCAACATCTCTCCCTGCCTTCTCCTATCAGGATACCCTGTCTTATAGGCACATAGCAACATCTCTCCCTCCCTTCATAATTTCTAGAGGCCAGAGCTGAGGTACACTAGGAATCTTTAGCTATGTTGTAATTGCACCCTGCATGGTGACGGTGTGTGTGTGTGTGTGTGTGTGCGCGGCCTCAAAGAGTAGAGGTAACATAGTACATGTAAATCTTTGATGTGTATGATATGTTAGGATGTTATGTTTGGTGTGATTACATAAGACAGAAGGTTAATTAAGGCAAACAAAAGGAGTGTGGTTGGTCAGGGTGGATGGGTGGGTGTGTAATGAATGAGGGTGGTTGGTCAGGGTGGGTGGGTGGGCGTGTAATGAATGAGGGTGGTTGGTCAGGGTGGATGGGTGGGCGTGTAAGAAGGAGAGTGGTTGGTCAGGGTGGATGGGTGGGTGTGTAATGAATGAGGGTGGTTGGTCAGGGTGGATGGTTGGGCGTGTAATGAATGAGGGTGGTTGGTCAGGGTGGATGGTTGGGCGTGTAATGAATGAAGGTGGTTGGTCAAGGTGGATGGGTGGGTGTGTAATGAATGAGGGTGGTTGGTCAGGGTGGATGGGCGGGTGTGTAATGAATGAGGGTGGTTGGTCAGGGTGGGTGGGTGGGTGTGTAACAAAGGAGTGTGGTTGGTCAGGGTGGATGGGTGAGTGTGTAATGAATGAGGGTGGTTGGTCAGGGTGGATGGGTGGGCGTGTAAGAAGGAGGGGGGTTGGTCAGGGTGGATGGGTGGGCGTGTAATGAATGAGGGTGGTTGGTCAGGGTGGATGGGTGGGTGTGTAATGAATGTGTGTGTACCGGTATGTGTGTGTACCTGGGTGAGTTTACTTGTGTGTGTGCATGCATGCAGAAAAACTACATCAACCTATTTCTGTGTGTGTGTTTTTGCTTGTGCATCTGCCAGCCTCCCTCACCCCCAGCCAACAGCCCATCAGGGGCCTTTTTCCTGCCCCTGTCCCCCCTGACATCTGCCATGGCTGGGTGGCATCTGAGTCCCCTTGGCCCCGACCCCGGTGTCTCTGGTACTCTGGCTACGTTCCAAATGGCACCATATTCCCTAAATAGTGCACTACTTTAGATGGCGTCTGGTCAAAAGTAGTAAACTAAATAGGGAATAGGGTGCCCTTTGAGACGCAGCCTCTGTCCCTGGTCACTGGGAGTTCATCCCTGATTAATGGCTGTGACAGTGCGTGGGCCCGATGGTGGTGGCAGCCCAAGAGGACCGGGCACACCGTGGGTCCCTTAGCACCTGTCATGTCAGCAGATGCAAATAGGTCTTAATGGCCCAGTGGAGCTGATTGCCTGGTTTAAAAACCCTGGGATCTAGTAGGGAACCAATCGGAACATTCATCTAGGAGCTAAGTATCGCTTTGGGTCTCGTTCTCTCTCTGGGTCTCCCTCTCTAGGTCTCTCCATCGCTCTCTTTGGGTCTCTCTCTCTCTTTCACTCACACATCTCTCTCTCTCTCTCTTTCACTCACGCATCTCTCTCTCTCTTTCACTCACGCATCTCTCTCTCTCTCTCTCTCTCTTTCACTCACGCATCTCTCTCTCTCTCTTTCACTCACGCATCTCTCTCTCTCTCTTTCACTCACGCATCTCTCTCGCTCTCTCTCTCTCTTTCACTCACGCATCTCTCTCTCTCTTTCACTCACGCATCTCTCTCTCTCTCTCTCTTTCACTCACGCATCTATCTCTCTCTCTTTCACTCACGCATCTCCAACAGACCTCAGCTGTGGGTCCATGATAACCCACCAACATGGACAATACTTTCGTCTCTCTACTTACAGTAGATGTCCCTGGTAGCATACACGTCTACCTCAATGGGACTCACACAGATATAGCAACTATATAAATAACATATATTAATGTCCAGTATGTTCACAAAGGGAAAATCCAGAGCCACAACCTTTATTTAGCATTCTGCCAGCAAACTCACACCAAGTTGTGATCCCATCTTTGGGCTTCAGTTATATTCTTGTTTGCCTGTATTTAAAAGGACATTCCTGTATTTAAAAGGACATTCCTGTATTTAAAAGGACATTCCTGCATTTAAAAGGACATTCCTGTATTTAAAAGGACATTCCTGCATTTAAAAGGACATTCCTGTATTTAAAAGGACATTTAAAAGGACATTCCTGTATTTAAAAGGACATTCCTGTATTTAAAAGGACATTCCTGTATTTAAAAGGACATTCCTGCATTTAAAAGGACATTCCTGTATTTAAAAGGACATTCCTGTATTTAAAAGGACATTCCTGTATTTAAAAGTAGGAAACATGAAGTGGGTATTTCTGCCTACAAGGGTCCAGCCAGAAGCAATAGCACAAAGAGTCTTACTACAGGACAGTTGCTCTCTCATGGTGGATTACTGTAAACATTTTTAAAGACGAAGAGGAAAAAGAGGAAGAAGAAGGAGAACCACTTTCTCCTGACTGGGGTTATGATTTTATTAAACATGTACACATGTGGGCTGAATATAAATGGGTTTGCGGGGAGAGACGATTCTTCAGAGCCAGTTCTGTAAACAAACTGTGGTGGAATGTTCATGTTCTCACACAGCTACCATGACATAACAGAGGAAGAGAAGCACCAGCCTGAATGTTGTGAACACACAGCTACCATGACATAACAGAGGAAGAGAAGCACCAGCCTGAATGTTGTGAACACACAGCTACCATGACATAACAGAGGAAGAGAAGTACCAGCCTGAATGTTGTGAACACACAGCTACCATGACATAACAGAGGAAGAGAAGTACCAGCCTGAATGTTGTGAACACACAGCTACCATGACATAACAGAGGAAGAGAAGCACCAGCCTGAAGGTTGTGAACACACAGCTACCATGACATAACAGAGGAAGAGAAATACCAGCCTGAATGTTGTGAACACACAGCTACCATAACATAACAGAGGAAGAGAAGTACCAGCCTGAATGTTGTGAACACACAGCTACCATGACATAACAGAGGAAGAGAAGCACCAGCCTGAATGTGTTGTGAACACACAGCTACCATGACATAACAGAGGAAGAGAAGCACCAGCCTGAATGTTGTGAACACACAGCTACCATGACATAACAGAGGAAGAGAAGTACCAGCCTGAATGTTGTGAACACACAGCTACCATGACATAACAGAGGAAGAGAAATACCAGCCTGAATGTTGTGAACACACAGCTACCATAACATAACAGAGGAAGAGAAGCACCAGCCTGAATGTGTTGTGAACACACAGCTACCATGACATAACAGAGGAAGAGAAGCACCAGCCTGAATGTTGTGAACACACAGCTACCATGACATAACAGAGGAAGAGAAGTACCAGCCTGAATGTTGTGAACACACAGCTACCATGACATAACAGAGGAAGAGAAACACCAGCCTGAATGTTGTGAACACACAGCTACCATGACATAACAGAGGAAGAGAAGCATCAGCCTGAATTTTGTGAACACACAGCTACCATGACATAACAGAGGAAGAGAAACACCAGCCTGAATGTTGTGAACACACAGCTACCATGACATAACAGAGGAAGAGAAGCACCAGCCTGAATGTTGTGAACACACAACTACCATGACATAACAGAGGAAGAGAAATACCAGCCTGAATGTTGTGAACACACAGCTACCATGACATAACAGAGGAAGAGAAGTACCAGCCTGAATGTTGTGAACACACAGCTACCATGACATAACAGAGGAAGAGAAGCACCAGCCTGAATGTGTTGTGAACACACAGCTACCATGACATAACAGAGGAAGAGAAGCACCAGCCTGAATGTTGTGAACACACAGCTACCATGACATAACAGAGGAAGAGAAGTACCAGCCTGAATGTTGTGAACACACAGCTACCATGACATAACAGAGGAAGAGAAGCACCAGCCTGAATGTTGTGAACACACAGCTACCATGACATAACAGAGGAAGAGAAGCACCAGCCTGAATGTTGTGAACACACAGCTACCATGACATAACAGAGGAAGAGAAGCACCAGCCTGAATGTTGTGAACACACAGCTACCATGACATAACAGAGGAAGAGAAGTACCAGCCTGAATGTTGTGAACACACAGCTACCATGACATAACAGAGGAAGAGAAGCACCAGCCTGAATGTTGTGAACACACAGCTACCATGACATAACAGAGGAAGAGAAGCACCAGCCTGAATGTTGTGAACACACAGCTACCATGACATAACAGAG
>NC_074706.1:25295614-25360614 GCF_029448725.1 Salvelinus fontinalis
CTGTCTCTCTCTCTTTCTGTCTCTCTCTCTGTCTATCTCTCTCTCTGTCTCTCTCACAGTCTATCTCTCTCAGTCTCTCTCTCTGTCTCTCTCAGTCTATCTCTCTCTTTCTGTCTCTCTCAGTCTATCTCTCTCTTTCTGTCTCTCTCTCAGTCTCTCTCTCTCTTTCTGTCTCTCAGTCTATCTCTCTCTTTCTGTCTCTCTCCCAGTCTCTCTCTCTCTCTGTCTATCTCACTCTTTCTGTCTTTCTCTCAGTCTCTCTCTCTTTCTGTGTCTCTCTCAGTCTCTCTCTCTCTTTCTGTCTCTTTCTCTCTCTCTCTGTCACTCTTTCTGTCTCTCTCTCTTTCTCTGTCTCTCTCTCTCTTTCAGTCTATCTCTCTCTTTCTGTCTCTCTCAGTCTATCTCTCTCTTTCTGTCTCTCTCTCAGTCTATCTCTCTCTTTCTGTCTCTCTCAGTCTATCTCTCTC
This sequence comes from Salvelinus fontinalis, assembly GCF_029448725.1. Lineage (NCBI taxonomy): Eukaryota > Metazoa > Chordata > Actinopteri > Salmoniformes > Salmonidae > Salvelinus > Salvelinus fontinalis. Next base: position 25,296,082 of record NC_074706.1, read on the forward strand.
TTTCTGTCTCTCTCAGTCTATCTCTCTCTTTCTGTCTCTCTCCGTCTATCTCTCTCTTTCTGTCTCTCTCAGTCTATCTCTCTCTTTCTGTCTCTCTCAGTCTATCTCTCTCTTTCTGTCTCTTTCAGTCTATCTCTCTCTTTCTGTCTCTCTCAGTCTATCTCTCTCTTTCTGTCTCTCTCAGTCTATCTCTCTCTTTCTCATTATCTTGATTGTTGATACCGTACCCTCACTAAGTTATCGACCTATGCAATCATCCATCCATTCATCCATCCATCCATCCATGTATTTATCCATTCCTCCCTTTATCATCCACCCATTCCTCTCCCCAGGTATTTCGTCCACACTGATGTATCGCTCGGAGGGGTAGAAATTGGAACTTACTCTGTCAAATGTTTTCCAAGCAGGTAAGAAGCGTTTCTCTGGACCCTCTCAGTGTTCCGAGCACAACATCTCCACTATGCTTTCTCCTAGTCAGTGAAAGGGGCTTTATGATAATTCTGTTCAAAGTGGCCCTTTGTGTTTCTGGTTAGCATATATATTGGATGTTGCCGCATTGCTGGTTGCAGTCTCTAACAGTATTAGCACTTTGAGTGTGTGTGTGTGAGAGTGACATTCCCCATCTGTGCGTCGACGGGACGGTGCGCTTCCTGTAAAACTCAATCAACGTTATATTTTCACATTTCAATCATTTAGCAGACACACTAATCCAGAGTGACTTATAGTAGTGAGTGGATACACATTTGTACTTTTTCGTACTGGTCCCCCTGAGGGAATTGAACCCACAACCCTGACGTTGCAAGCACCGTGCTCTACCAACTGCCACACAGGAACGCTGGACCTAAATTATTTAGGTGCAGTGTGTGTGTGTGTGTGTGTGTGTGTGTGTGTGTGTGTGTGTGTGTGTGTGTGTGTGTGTGTGTGTGTGTGTGTGTGTGTGTGTGTGTGTGTGTGTGTGTGTGTGTGTAACAAGAAACACCTAGATGAACCAAGGCTACATTGCATTAAATGATGCTTCAACATGAGACAAACTATCCATCCTCCTCCTCCTTCACCAGTCAAGGCTGCTGAAGTATTACAGCAGTACAGCTTGTACCATCAGGGAAACACAGCGTGTAACTGCAGACACACAGATCTGTTCAGAAGACTTGCTATGGCATCTGAGAGAAGACCATAGGGAATGGTGTACATCTTCAACTTACAGAGAGAGAGAGAGAGCTAGCCACTTCAAAACCCCAAGTACTGGGCGGTAATGTGCACCGATAATGTGCACCGATAATGTCGAGAACGATCATTATATTGATCATTTAGGTACCGAATAGGTCATATTGTATATTTGAATGTTTCCAATTCATGATGCATTTCTGTTGTATGTGTGTTTGCCATTAATCTCCTGTCAAGTGTGTGTTCCACCTCTACAGGCCAGTTCCCCCTCTACAGGCCAGTTCCCCCTCTACAGGCCAGTTCCCCCTCTACAGGCCAGTTCCACCTCTACAGGCCAGTTCCCCCTCTACAGGCCAGTTCCACCTTTACAGGCCAGTTCCCCCTCTACAGGCCAGTTCCCCCTCTACAGGCCAGTTCCACCTATACAGGCCAGTTCCCCCTCTACAGGCAAGTTCCCCCTCTACAGGCCAGTTCCACCTCTACAGGCCAGTTCCCCCTCTACAGGCCAGTTCCCCCTCTACAGGCCAGTTCCCCCTCTACAGGCCAGTTCCCCCTCTACAGGCCAGTTCCCCCTCTACAGGCCAGTTCCCCCTCTACAGGCCAGTTCCCCCTCTACAGGCCAGTTCCACCTATACAGGCCAGTTCCCTCTCTACAGACCAGTTCCCTCTCTACAGGCCAGTTCCACCTCTACAGGCCAGTTCCCCCTCTACAGGCCAGTTCCCCCTCTACAGGCCAGTTCCCCCTCTACAGGCCAGTTCCACCTATACAGGCCAGTTCCCCCTCTACAGGCCAGTTCCCCCTCTACAGGCCAGTTCCACCTATACAGGCCAGTTCCACCTATACAGGCCAGTTCCACCTCTACAGGCCAGTTCCCCCTCTACAGGCCAGTTCCACCTCTACAGGCCAGTTCCACCTATACAGGCCAGTTCCACCTCTACAGGCCAGTTCCACCTCTACAGGCCAGTTCCACCTCTACAGGCCAGTTCCCCCTCTACAGGCCAGTTCCCCCTCTACAGGCCAGTTCCACCTATACAGGCCAGTTCCCCCTCTACAGGCCAGTTCCACCTATACAGGCCAGTTCCCCCTCTACAGGCCAGTTCCACCTCTACAGGCCAGTTCCACCTCTACAGGCCAGTTCCCCCTCTACAGGCCAGTTCCCCCTCTACAGGCCAGTTCCACCTATACAGGCCAGTTCCCCCTCTACAGGCCAGTTCCCCCTCTACAGGCCAGTTCCCCCTCTACATGCCAGGTCCCCCTCTACAAGCCAGTTCCCCCTCTACAGGCCAGTTCCACCTCTACAGGCCAGTTCCACCTCTACAGGCCAGTTCCCCCTCTACAGGCCAGTTCCACCTCTACAGGCCAGTTCCCCCTCTACAGGCCAGTTCCACCTATACAGGCCAGTTCCCTCTCTACAGACCAGTTCCCTCTCTACAGGCCAGTTCCCCCTCTACAGGCCAGTTCCACCTCTACAGGCCAGTTCCCTCTCTACAGGCCAGTTCCCTCTCTACAGGCCAGTTCCCTCTCTACAGACCAGTTCCACCTCTACAGGCCAGTTCCCCCTCTACAGGCCAGTTCCACCTATACAGGCCAGTTCCCTCTCTACAGACCAGTTCCCTCTCTACAGGCCAGTTCCCCCTCTACAGGCCAGTTCCCCCTCTACAGGCCAGTTCCCCCTCTACAGGCCAGTTCCCTCTCTACAGGCCAGTTCCCTCTCTACAGACCAGTTCCCCCTCTACAGGCCAGTTCCACCTATACAGGCCAGTTCCCTCTCTACAGACCAGTTCCCTCTCTACAGGCCAGTTCCACCTCTACAGGCCAGTTCCCCCTCTACAGGCCAGTTCCCCCTCTACAGGCCAGTGGAGAATACAGTTAAAAGGCAGACATGCTCCAGGGCCTAATGGGAGTGACTGGAATAGCAGCACACTATTTTGACCATACAAGACCATGTTTACAATGCTGTTTGTTTCTTTAGTTTAATGATCACAATACGTTTTGGTAGAATTCTAGAGCGATTTTTCAACTTGAATCAAACTCTGGACATTGGATTTGTATGCGTCAAGTGTGGCTAAAGGATTAGAACAGAAATTGTATTGGGACAATTATATTGTACAATTTAGCCACTACAGTTACAATCTATTGATGGAAGCTGTACCACGTACTGTATGTTAGATGCATACACGCTCTGTACCAAGCGTATCTCAGAGGAAGAGCTGCCATCTTGCCCGAAAGACACAGTTCTCAAACCACCCACTGTGTTTCTCCCAAGTGTCGAATTTCTCGGTGATTGAGACAAGAGACAAATTCATTATCTGTGCACAGTTATTGTAATCAGCGGACCGTTAGGAGCCATCTTGGTACCCTCCACCCTGTTCACCCTCCTCCGTACCCCCCTGTAACCAGGTGATTAATGGTCTGGCTCGCTCTGTTGTTAATGAAACCAGGACTTAATCAGCACCCCTCCTTCCCCGACAACAACAAGATACAGATGCACCATGGGTAGATTCTAAACGCAGGTGTGTCCTTCCAAACATATTCTGCAATATCACAAATGTGCAGCTCACTGGAACGGGGTAATGATCTCACTGGAACTGGGTAATGATCTCACTGGAACGGGGTAATGATCTCACTGGAACGGGGTAACGATCTCACTGGAACGGGGTAACGATCTCACTGGAACGGGGTAACGATCTCACTGGAACGGGGTAATGATCTCACTGGAACGGGGTAATGATCTCACTGGAACGGGGTAATGATCTCACTGGAACGGGGTAATGATCTCACTGGAACGGGGTAATGATCTCACTGGAACGGGGTAATGATCTCACTGGAACGGGGTAATGATCTCACTGGAACGGGGTAATGATCTCACTGGAACGGGGTAATGATCTCACTGGAACGGGGTAATGATCTCACTGGAACGGGGTAATGATCTCACCCTCTGCTGAACACACCTCAATCTCCTCCTCTAACCCTGCCTCCCTTTGTCTTCCTCCCTCCGTCTCTCTCTCTCTCTCTTATGTCCTCTCTCCCTCTTTCTCTGCCTCCCTCCCTGACTCTCTCTCTCTTATGTCCTCTCTCCCTCTTTCTCTGCCTCCCTCCGTCTCTCTCTCTCTTATGTCCTCTCTCCCTCTTTCTCTGCCTCCCTCCGTCTCTCTCTCTCTCTCTTATGTCCTCTCTCCCTCTTTCTCTGCCTCCCTCCGTCTCTCTCTCTCTCTTATGTCCTCTCTCCCTCTTTCTCTGCCTCCCTCCGTCTCTCTCTCTCTCTCTTATGTCCTCTCTCCCTCTTTCTCTGCCTCCCTCCGTCTCTCTCTCTCTCTCTTATGTCCTCTCTCCCTCTTTCTCTGCCTCCCTCCGTCTCTCTCTCTCTCTCTTATGATCTCTCTCCCTCTTTCTCTGCATTTCTCCGTCTCTCTTTCTCTCTTATGTCCTCTCTCCCTCTTTCTCTGCCTCCCTCCGTCTCTCTCTCTCTCTCTTATGTCCTCTCTCCCTCTTTCTCTGCATTTCTCCGTCTCTCTTTCTCTCTTATGTCCTCTCTCCCCCTTTCTCTGCCTCCCTCCGTCTCTCTCTCTCTCTCTTATGTCCTCTCTCCCTCTTTCTCTGCCTCCCTCCGTCTCTCTCTCTCTCTCTTATGTCCTCTCTCCCTCTTTCTCTGCCTCCCTCCGTCTCTCTCTCTCTCTCTTATGTCCTCTCTCCCTCTTTCTCTGCATTTCTCCGTCTCTCTTTCTCTCTTATGTCCTCTCTCCCTCTTTCTCTGCATTTCTCCGTCTCTCTTATGTCCTCTCTCCCTCTTTCTCTGCATTTCTCCGTCTCTCTTTCTCTCTTATGTCCTCTCTCCCTCTTTCTCTGCATTTCTCCGTCTCTCTTTCTCTCTTATGTCCTCTCTCCCTCTTTCTCTGCCTCCCTCCGTCTCTCTCTCTCTCGCTTATGTCCTCTCTCCCTCTTTCTCTGCCTCCCTCCGTCTCTCTCTCTCTCTCATGTCCTCTCTCCCTCTTTCTCTGCATTTCTCCGTCTCTCTTTCTCTCTTATGTCCTCTCTCCCTCTTTCTCTGCATTTCTCCGTCTCTCTTTCTCTCTTATGTCCTCTCTCCCTCTTTCTCTGCATTTCTCCGTCTCTCTTTCTCTCTTATGTCCTCTCTCCCTCTTTCTCTGCATTTCTCCGTCTCTCTTTCTCACGCTCTCTGTATGTATATGCCTCCCTTTCTCTCGTTCTCTTTCCCTCGCTCTTATTTTTTTACAACCATGACATCAATAATATTGGGAGTATTCATAATCACTACTATTTTTGTTCACAGAAAAAACGAATCGAGCAGGTGATGTATCTTACAGTATCTGTAGAAGACAGGTGATGTACTGTAGTATATTATAGTATCTGTAGTAGACTGGTGATATACTGTAGTATATTAGAGTCTCTGTCGTAGACAGGTGATGTACTGTATGGTACAACCGGGGTGGTCGGTGCATTATAACATGAGACTGTTGAACGTGTGTGTTTTCTACAGAGAGAGAGAACACATCAGTCCATCACCATCCTGTCTCTGCTCTCCAGTCTAGAGATCTCCCAGTCAGGCAGGGTATATAATCAGTACACACTCAGACAGAGACCTAGCTGTTTATAACACTAGAGATCTCCCAGTCAGGCAGGGTGTAGAATCAGTACACACTCAGACAGAGACCTAGCTGTTTATAACACTAGAGATCTCCCAGTCAGGCAGGGTGTAGAATCAGTACACACTCAGACAGAGACCTAGCTGTTTATAACACTAGAGATCTCCCAGTCAGGCAGGGTATAGAATCAGTACACACTCAGACAGAGACCTAGCTGTTTATAACACTAGAGATCTCCCAGTCAGGCAGGGTATAGAATCAGTACACACTCAGACAGAGACCTAGCTGTTTATAACACTAGAGATCTCCCAGTCAGGCAGGGTGTAGAATCAGTACACACTCAGACAGAGACCTAGCTGTTTATAACACTAGAGATCTCCCAGTCAGGCAGGGTGTAGAATCAGTACACACTCAGACAGAGACCTAGCTGTTTATAACACTAGAGATCTCCCAGTCAGGCAGGGTGTAGAATCAGTACACACTCAGACAGAGACCTAGCTGTTTATAACACGAGCTCATTTGCTAGACAATCTGTGTCAATTGACGTGGTATGATGTTTACCACCAGGTCAGCTATGTATAGAAAGCACCAGCACTAGACCGGTGGCATTGTGATTCAGAAGCGGTGTGATGAAGTAGAAACAAGTTAGCCTGGTCCCAGATCTGTTTGTGCCGTCTTGTCAACTCCGATGGCCATTGTCAAACAGATCTGGGACCAGGCTAGAAACAAGCAGTGTGGCTACAAGACCCAAACAACACTGTCAATCGAATTCTACTTTTCCTTTTAGTGAGCGAGTGTCAGTCGAGTGAGTTTCCGAAAGAAAGAAAGAGAATAAGTGAGGGAACGAGGGAATGTACCGTGTCACAGAAGTGTTAATGAACACCATTGTTTTAACGTCTCTCTCGCGCTACAATGTCGCTTGGTTGACTTTACACACCACGCCTACATGACTGAGGAGGCGGGTGGGGAGAAAACAGAGACAGAAGTGTCTTGTCTGACATTTGCTGTACCAATAGTCTAGTGGTTCCACAGTGGGGTTTCTTTCCTTTTCTTCACACGTCTCTCTCCCTCCATGTGCCTGGATGCATGTGTGTACATACGGTTTTGTGTGTGCCCTCGCTTGTGCGCGTGGGTGTAGGCCTGACTTAACACTCGCCAAGGCAGGTCAGTCTCGGCTTCTATTTAGAATGCTTCTGTTGCCATGGGTACCTCTCCCCTCCCTGCCTCTCTCTCTCTCCTCTCTTCCCTCCCTCTCTCTCCAACTCACCGGTTCTAATTTCTATGGCAACCCACAGTTACATTTAAGTCATTACATTTACATTTAAGTCATTTAGCAGACGCTCTTATCCAGAGCGACTTACAAATTGGAAAGTTCATACATATTCATCCTGGTCCCCCCATGGGAATTGAACCCTGGTCCCCCCGTGGGAATTGAACCCACAACCCTGGCGTTGCAAGCGCCATGCTCTACCAACTGAGCCACACGGGACCAGTTCCCAGAGCTGACTGAGCTCATGACTTCATTCTGATGCAGAGTGTTTTAAATGCAGCCTCCAGCCTAGCGGAGACTCGACTCCTAAACTGCAGGGAGAAATACACACTGACACAGGGTCAGATCTTACTTTCCTCCCCCTAGGTTAATGTTAGGATTGAGTTTAAGGTAATCTGATCAAAGACAAGGATCTGCACAACACCACTTGAGAGAGAGAAGAGACAAGAGAGCGGGAGAGAGAGAGAGGCGAGAGAGAGAGAGACGAGAGAGAGAGAGCAGGAGAGAGAGAGAGAGCAGGAGAGAGAGAGAGAGCAGGAGAGAGAAAGAGAGAGCAGGAGAGAGAGAGAGACAAGAGACAAGAGAGCGGGAGAGAGAGAGAGGCAAGAGAGAGAGAGAGACGAGAGAGAGAGAGCAGGAGAGAGAGATGTGAGCTGACTGTAATATAGACGCTGTAATATAAACACTGGCTGAGAGTAAAATGGAGGTAACCACTGTGTCGCCTTAGGAGTTTCGGGTTGAGACGCGAGTCCAATCGCAATGCCTTGATACTTGGACGCGGTGGACACAAGCTAACTATTATACAGCAGCTTCCTGTCTGTAGATGTGTGAAGATTGAGATGGACACCATGCTTACAATCACACACCCAAAGGAAGACTTAACAATCAGTGACACATCAAGGCTTTCCTTTCTCTCTCCCTTTCTTTCTCTCTCTCCACCGCTCTCCCTTTCTCTATATATTTCTCGTTGTCTCTCTATCTCTCTCTCTCGTCTCTCTCTCTCTCTCTCTCTCTCCCGCTCTCTTGTCTCTCTCTCTCCCCTGCTCTCTCGCTCTCGTCTCTCTCTCTCTCTTGCCTCTCTCTCTCTCCCGCTCTCTTGTCTCTTGTCTCTCTCTCTCCTGCTCTCTCTTTCTCTCTCCTGCGCTCTCTCTCTCTCCTGCTCTCTCTCTCTCTCCTGCTCTCTCTCTCTCCTGCTCTCTCTCTCTCGTCTCTCTCTCTCGCCTCTCTCTCCCGCTCTCTTGTCTCTTCTCTCTCTCTCTCCTGCTCTCTCTCTCCTGCTCTCTCTCTCGTCTCTCTCTCTCCTGCTCTCTCTCTCTCTCCTGCTCTCTCTCTCCTGCTCTCTCTCTCTCGTCTCTCTCTCTCTCTTGCCTCTTTCTCTCTCCTGCTCTCTCTCTCTCTCCTGCTCTCTCTCTCCTGCTCTCTCTCTCTCGTCTCTCTCTCTCTTGATTCTTTCTCTCTCCCGCTCTCTTGTCTCTTCTCTCTCTCTCTTGTCTCTTGTCTCTCTCTCTCTCTCCTCTCTCTCTCTCTCTGCAGTGCTGAGTCGTTGCCACTGCATTAATTTCCTCAGCTGCTTTCACTGTTGCCTCTCGTCAGGCCTGCTGGACTAACAGAGACTCCACTGTGACAGCGCTTCTCACACTCACTCACTCACTCACTCACTCACTCACACACACACAAACACACAAACACACACGCACACACGCACACACGCACACACGCACACACGCACACACACACACACACACACACACACACACACACACACACACACACACACACACACACACACACACACACACATGAAACACTTTGTTTGAATCCACAAATCCTCATTCATACAAGAGCGGTTAAAACATGTCAGGACACCGAGGGAAACACAACAGGGCTGTCCATGACTGCTGACCTGGAGCAGTACCTCACTAGCTGCTTCTCCTTAGTCTCGTGCAGGCCTGCTATCTGAAGGTACTGTCAGTCTGTGAACATGGCCCAGATTTCCCAATATCACCAACAGTAAACCTGCACTCATAGCAGAGGCTCCTCAGGTGTGACACGAGGGGCTGGTATTTAAGCAGCTTGTCAGAAAACACACACCCGTGTACAGTAGTAAAGCACCCAGCGCACTGCTCCATCCATAGTCCCCCTTCACAATCCAAAAGGGTCTTTTATAGTGCGATTCAATTGGAACTGGCGTGAATCAAAATCTCTGGCATCTGTGCGCGGGCATTAGTGCTCGTCTAACGATTCCTCTGTCGGAGCGCTTACAGGCGTGTCCCTCTTCGCCGCCGAGCTGCGCCGCTGAAAGCCCCATTTAGGAAGCATATTATAATGGCGTGTATAGTGTTTCCCTTTTGAGTGGTGGGAAACCGTGTTGCCGACGTGGCCAAGAAATCTCTGGCATGGAGCGCTGCTGTAGCCAGCTCTCCTGCCTCGATCCTCCTCCCCTCTCGTCACTGTCACTTACAGAGCTGTGAGTCTCCATTGGGGCTCTAACCGGCTCTAAACAGGCCCCGTATGTAGGACTGAGGACCCTAGTTTCCCTCTGAGACAAGGGTTTCCCCTGCAACTAACAGCCTAAATGGCGTCTCGGTGGGGTTATCCAGGCAAGGCAACTGCCAACCGTTGGTTGTTGGATATTGACTGTGGAAACCAGCTCTAAGGAAGTCATGGGAGAAGGTACAGTAACAGCTGCTGAGAGAGAGATGTTTTCTCACATGTGCACACACACAGCGAGTAAATGTCCTCCTTGTGGTCCAAACGTTCTGTGCAGTCCAGAAAGGTTTGCCCTTTCCAAGTTCACTTTAGGAACTGATCTGTCTTGTATCTGCTGTAACTTTGTCAAAAACGGTACAACCTTAAATCCAATAGACGCATTCTTTTCTGTGACTGTTCCCGCTCTTGTCTTTCAAACTCTTTCATCCACTCTTTCATCCATCCGAAAAAACAGATACATTCTTGAAAGACTCAATAGCAAACAGCCTTTTGAAATAAATACAAGTCAAGAGAGGAGGGTCGTATTCTGTAACGATGCAGCAGCAAACAAAGAGAAAATAGTCTAGAGAGGAGGGTTGCAGTGATACTTTGGTTACGGGGCGCCAGAGCAACGACAAAGTCACCCTTGGTAATTTGGAAAAGAAACTTGAATAAGGCAGATAAGTGGGCGAGGGGTTCCTAGAAAGGGAGCGATTTCAAAGCCTGCCCGAGGTTGAGAGCCGGGGGAACCTGACTTAAGACTAGAGACAGTCCTGCATCTCGAATGGCTCCCTATTCCCTTTATAGTGGACTACCTTTAACAAGGGCCTATAGGGGCCAGGCCACTAGATAGGGAATAGAGTCCCATTTGGGATGCACTCAGTGTTGATCAAAGTTTGGGAGATAATGCCGTGCCGTGGGTTAGTTTATTTGAGTTAGTTATGAACCTTCAGGGGCCTCGGCAAGAAACAAAGAAGAAACACTCTTTCACTCCTTCACCTTCTTCCTCCACTTCCCGCTGTTTGATTAGAGACTTCTGTCACCAGCTCATTATTTCCTTCAGAAGGTCTTTGAGGGTTTTCCTTAGAGGGGGTTGTTCAGAGACACACAAAAATCAACACACTGGAGTATGTCTCTTCGTGTCCTTAGTAAGTCAGTCATGAAGCTACGCCTTCACATCATGTTGAAACCCCGTAAAGCAGGTTGGTTTCTAGGTAATGTGTTTCCACATTACAGCAAATCAATTCACATTTTGGTGTTTTATGACACTTCTACTTCTCGAGGCCTTAGCAAGGGTTCCAACGAGTCAGCAACTACAGGGCAAAACAGACCAAAATGAACTGGCAAAATGCTAAACCATTTAAGGTTTAAGATTGTTTTTTTTACCTTTATTTAACTAGGCAAGTCAGTTAAGAACAAATTATTATTTAAAATGGTGGCCTAGGAACAGTGGGTTAACTGCCTTGTTCAGGGGCAGAACAACAGATTTTTACCTTGTCAGCTCGGGAAATCAATCTAGTTATAACACGAGAGATCTCCCAGTCAGGCAGGGTATAGAATCAGTACACACTCAGACAGAGACCTAGCTGTTTATAACACTAGAGATCTCCCAGTCAGGCAGGGTATAGAATCAGTACACACTCAGACAGAGACCTAGCTGTTTATAACACTAGAGATCTCCCAGTCAGGCAGGGTATAGAATCAGTACACACTCAGACAGAGACCTAGCTGTTTATAACACTAGAGATCTCCCAGTCAGGCAGGGTATAGAATCAGTACACACTCAGACAGAGACCTAGGAAAACCCTCAAAGACCTTCGTCCGAAGAGGAGGAGTATGGATTGGACCAAAGCGCAGCGTGGAATGTGGACATAATGAAGTTAATTAAAGTAAAGACGAAAACACTTAAACAAACTACAAAATAACAAACGACGTAGACTGACCTGAACAAGAACTTACATAAACACGAAGAACGCATGAAACATGAACAGACTACATCAAACGAACGAACAAACCGAAACAGTCCCGTGTGGTGCACAGACACGAACACGGAAGACAACCACCCACAAACAAACAGTGTGAACAACCTACCTTAATATGGTTCTCAATCAGAGGAAATGTAAAACACCTGTCCCTGATTGAGAACCATATCAGGCTAAATGGCAATGAACCTAAACATAGAAACACATAACATAGAATGCCCACCCCAACTCACGCCCTGACCAGCTAAACACATACAAAAACAAGAGAAAACAGGTCAGGAACGTGACACTAGTGACCTTTCGGTTACTGGCCCAACGCTCGAACCACTAGGCTACCTGCTGCCTCTAATTTGACCCCTATACATTTTAAATTGATTGGGCATTACAACCACATACCAGTTAAATTGGTAGAGCACTCTCACTAATGGGTACAACAAATATAGCCTCTTAAAAGGCACACCTCAAAATATGTTCATGAGCCAGAAACAACAATATTATGCACCTACTAGTAGTCAAAAGGTTTTTGGCGCTCCAAAAATACATTACGGTACTGTATTCTGTGTGATGGAATTACAGTACCATTCAAAATACTGCAATTATTTTCCCACTAACATTCTCACAGTGAACCATGATTTACAGTATGCTGAAGTAAAACATTACACAGTATTTTACTGTTGATAATATCGCAAATTACGGTATATATTACAGTTTTCCGTTACCTGTAGTAAAGTCACTCAGTACACACACACACACACACACACACACAGCTCCGCTCCGTAACAGTCCCTGAATGTCAAAGCTTATGACGCACCCAACTCACACCCCTACCATTTTAATGAACCCCCTTTGATTAGCGCCGTCATATCTGTCAAAACCACTACAGCGTGAAAACTACAGGAAAAGTGCAATTGATGAAAGGCAAATTGGGATCATAGGAAGGAATTGATTATTCAGACTTGACTGTGCAATCCTTCACTTCCTATGAGCGGTGCTAGTTATCACGGTTAGGCCAGGGTCTTATGGGTCTAGTGGTTATTAGTTACACACGCTGGACCAGTCCCCCAGCCTCCCAGCCTTCAATTCCCACAAGGCCTCAGTGCTGCGTAGGCAATGACTGGTGGAGTATGAAGAGTGGACAGGTCCTCAGCACGTTGGGCGTATCCAAAATGGCACCCTATTCCCTTTCAGGCACACTTATTTTGACCTGGGCCCATAGGACTCTGGTGAAAAGTAGTGCACTATATAGGGTTCAATTTGGGACGTAGACATTCTGTTATGGATGAAGGGAGAGGAGATATTGGACGAGAAGGTCAGAGGGGAGTGAGGCGGGAGGAGTCGGGTTGCATACACACACATACATTTTTTTATATATTACCAGACCCCTCTGACGTTGTAGACTGAATAAACCATCATTATATATTTTTTATATATTACCAGACCCCTCTGAAGTTGTAGACTGAATAAACCATCATTATATATTTTTTATATATTACCAGACCCCTCTGACGTTGTAGACTGAATAAACCATCATTACATTTTGTTATATATTACCAGACCCCTCTGAAGTTGTAGACTGAATAAACCATCATTACATTTTGTTATATTTTACCAGACCCCTCTGAAGTTGTAGACTGAATAAACCATCATTACATTTTGTTATATATTACCAGACCCCTCTGAAGTTGTAGACTGAATAAACCATCATTACATTTTGTTATATATTACCAGACCCCTCTGAAGTTGTAGACTGAATAAACCATCATTACATGTTGTTATATATTACCAGACCCCTCTGAAGTTGTAGACTGAATAAACCATCATTACATTATTTTTTTAATATTATGAAGATAGGACTTGAATTTCCTACACTCTCAAGTCAAACAAACAAATGAACATCTCAACCACTCTGGCTTCTGTAATTCGTCAGACCGACAGACAGACGGACGGACGGCAATCAGCCAATGACAATGAGGACTGAATGATGTGGAGCTCCACTCAAATTTTCTTCTGTGAAAATCTGAAAAATCTATTTCCTTTTTCATCTCTTTCATTCTGAAAAGGACTGAGATACCAAGTACTGGGCGTCTTTTCACCAAACCTCTTCAAATCAAACCACAGACATATTGTCATCGTCCAAAAGACTTCATAAACTATACAGAGAAGATAAAATAGGCCCTCAATTCTCATCTAATAGACACAATAGTGGTATTTTGCGGTGAAAAACCACCATGCATCCAATCATCATTTCATAAAGCAATGCCAGGAGACTGTGGATGAAGCCATACAATATTATTCAGTGTCATTTCAAAGCTGCTGTACAGAAAAGGTCAAGAGAATTCCTTATGCTCTGCTGATGGTTCTCCGTCTTACAAAAGCTCTAGAATTGTGTGCAAACAGCCCACTGTGATGAATGCCCAGAGTTTCCTGACCGAGTGGCCTGAACATGTACACAGGGCGACAGGCAGCATAGCGGTTAGAGGGTTGGGCTTGTAACCGAAAGGTCGCTAGTTTGAATCCGAGAGCCAACAAGGTGAAAAATCGGTCGATGTGCCCTTGAGCAAGGCACTTAACCCTAATTGCGCCAGGGTTGATAATGGCAGACTCTGAACATGACTTCACTCTTCAAGGGTGTCTAAGGGAGTGTTGGGAAAATGTATCTAATTTACACGTGTATTAATACACACTTGTACATGTGTGAAATAGGAGAAATATAACCACCCACCAAATTATTATTATGTAACCTGAATATGAAAAACTCAGAACCCTTGTCAAAATTAATGTATTCCAATGGGATTTCAGAGAAGGATATTACCCGTGAAGGCACGGCCTTTTAGCATAAGCCGCCACAGTGGAGAGCCGGGGCTCCCTAGCCAAGAACATAATTGGAAACTCACTCCAATTAAGACACAGAGGGTGTTTGTTTACATCTCAAAGTGCCGTCGGCTTCCCCCCCGTCTTGAGAGCCTCAGCCTTCACCCCCTCTCCGCAGTCTAGCACTCTGTGAGAAATGTACACCCACAGAGACGCATATGTCCACACAAACCCTCGAAACACTGACCCATGTATGCTCACACACACACGCACACACACACACACACACACACACACACACACACACACACACACACACACACACACACACACACACACACACACACACACACACACACACACACACACACACACACACACAGCCTTTGCCTCACCACTATGTACCTCCTCTAAAGACCACAGCATTGTCTCTCCACTCCGCCAGCTGGAAAGCTATGGCCAGATTAATAACACTAACGATGATAATGACCAGATCAAATAGTTTTCTCCTATTGCCAATTGCTCTGTGTCTGTTGACAAAAGCTAAGACAAGAAAGTAAATGTCTCAAACCGTTTTTCCCGCTCGCTATTAACTGAACAAAAATATAAATGTGCTGATCCCATTGTTTCATCGGGTAACAAAAAAGATCCCAGACTTTTTCCAAAGCTTATTTCTCTCAGATGTTGTGCACAAATTTGAGCATTTCTCCTTTGTCAAGATAATTCATCCACCTGACAGGTGTGGCATATCAAGAAGCTAATTAAACAGCATGATCATTACACAGGAGCACGTTGTGCTACGGACAATAAAAGGTCATCCTAAAATGTGCAGTTTTGTCACACAACACAATGCCACAGATGTCTCAAGTTTTGAGGGAGGGTGCAATTGGCCTGCTGACAGCATGAATGTCCACCAGAGCTGTTGCCAGAGAACTGAATGTTAATTTCTCTACCATAAGCTGACGCCAACGTAATTTCAGAGAATTTGGCAGTACAGCCAACCGGCCTTACAACTGCAGACCACATGTAACCACACCAGCCCAGGCAGGCTTCTTCACCTGCGGGATCGTCAGAGGGGAGTGGGGAGAAGTTTTTCTGTCTGTAATAAAGCCCTTTTGTGGGTAAAAACGAATTCTGATTGGCTGGGCCTGACTTCCCAGTGGTTTGGCCTGACTCCCAAGTGGGTGGGCCTATGCCCTCCCAGGTCCACCCTTGCCTGCGCCCCTGCCCAGTCATCTGAAATCCATAGATTAGGGCCTAATCAAGTTATTTGAATTGACCAATTTCCTTATATGAACTGTAACTCTGCAAAATGTTTTGTTGAGTTTTGTTGAATTTTGCATTTATATTTGGTTTGACATTATGTCTCCATCAGGGAACTATTGTCTATTGACAAAGCTCCAGTAGGTTTCCATTGGGAGGACGAAGAACCAGGGAAACCATGGTCTTAGCTAGCTGACGTACCCCTAAAAGCTTCCCTTCCTGGGCAGCGTGTAGCTGATGGGGGTCTGTGTAAACTCACTGCTGAAGGGTCTCCTCTTGTGCTGCCGAATCACTAGCTTTCAGAGGCGCGATTGGGTAAGACGCTTCAGGAGAGCGGTCATGTGTTTGCGAGGCAGAGGTCCTGGGTTCCAGCTTTGGTATGAACCGAATCAGGAGGAAGCAGTACTCGCTAAGCATGCAGCGTTCCATCTTTTTCAATTGTACACTTGTACATGATGGCTGGATGAGGAGGACGGAGAACCAGAGCACCAGAGAAACCCAGCACTTCGCTCACCACGTCCCCACACAAAGCCCCCCGTTCCTGGGCAGAACGATCGACGATCCGCCTGGTGGCCTGGTGTTGATGGATGACTCCTGGGTGAAGTGTGTCTACACCCCCCTCTCATCCCCCGTCCGCCTTCCTGTCATTCCAACTGGCACTGCACTTGAATGGCCGGCGGAGCTGAGAGAGACCAGGCGACTGCCTGAGGAATTCCACCTGTCAAAGCCAGGCCCAAATGAAATCATTAGACAGGGGGGGAACAGGGACAGTGAATAAGCTACTTAGAGTCCCCAGTTTTTTTGGAGAGGTGTCCAGGGAGTGGTGTGTCTGAGTTGGTGACAGCTGGTGACAGCGGTCACACTGATCACACAGATAACTGTAGATGTATTCTGATTGGCCAGTTGGAGACTTCAGCTGTCTGTTTCTCTGTTTCTCCAACACAATGTGTAGCTAGGAAGTTATGTCACCGAACGATGACACGACAAACGTGACTAAATGGTTCAGCTGGGGGTCTCCTGTGTGTTACTGTAATCCTATCAACTAAAGGCATATGATTGGGGAGCTAACACAAGATCGCAAGGTGACTTCTCACATGAACATGGTTCACTCACGTAACCGACCACATGACACAAACAATATCTAAACACTAGCATAGGAAAAGAATATCAGGTATTATCAAAAATAACACAACAGGCTACATGCTAACGGCTAATCACCCCTCTTCAAACCCTTTTACCATAAACACCCGCCACACTGAACAATACAGCAGTGTCCATTCACTCCCAGCAATAGTAACATAATATCTCCACATCTCACTGAAATGTTTTCTCATCAATTAGAGAAACCTAAGCTCATTTGTCAGACGGAACTAGGCAATGCGCCGTCGTTGCTAGGCAGCGAGGCGGCGGAACACGATGGAACCTGACGTTTCATTACTGTAAGTATTTCAGATTAATGCTCTAACCTGCCCTAAAGTAAAAGTGACAGCGGGGCAACATATCAATCGCTCAAAGGCAAAATGGAGGAGACGTCCCTCCGCTCGGCCACATCACTTCCTCTTATGGAAACAAGCTCCCTGAGGTCACATATGTCATGGCCCGCTGTCACACAGTGTGTGTGTGTGGGTGTATATGTTTGTGTGTAGTATGTGTGTGTGTGTGTGTGGCACCCCACTGACATGACCTGCTATCTAACACCGACCGAGGGCCGGGTCATGGGGGAGGCCGACAACCGTGGCCAAATACATGTTTTCCTATCAACCACTGCATTACTCCACACACACACACACACACACACACACACACACACACACACACACACACACACACACACACACACACACACACACACACACACACACACACACACACACACACCCTCCACCCCCTCTGGCAGACCACACTTGAATCTAGGAAATCATGTATCATATCACCCTGCAGTGGATACGCCAAGGCCAGGGGCCCAGGGAGAGGAAGGAGGAACAGAACGGATCAGTACTGAAAAGATAAGGTTCTGACAGTCTTCAACCTTGATCTTGTCTAAGTCTCAAGTCCTAAACAACTAGACTGTCTGGGATACTGAGATACACCCAGATACACCCAGTACCTTGGACGGCCGTCTGGACCGGTACAACACTGTGGCTTGTTCCGAAAAGGGCACACCATGTTCATTTTTCAGCTCAAGGTTGACCAGACAAGAGGAGCAGTAATCTGCTGGCGGAGTTCAGTTAATCTGTGGCTGACCCAAACGCCACAGGAAGATTGAGTCCTACTATAAGAAGAAGAACTTGCTTGCTGGCTGGCGAGAGAGGAGAGGGAGAGACTGCCGATAGGTACTTACAGTATCACAGTGGGAGGCCGTTCCTTCTCTTGCTAAAACAAAAGCGGTACCTGCTGCGTGCCGACCCAGTTGGGATGAACCTACCAATCCTACTTGTAATCGCAATGCTTGTCAGTGGCCAACAACTTGACTTGGAGCCGATCAGAGAGCACGAGCCCCATACGAGCCCCAAAAAACAGAGGGCATTTTCTCAGTACATCCATGGATGAGACAGTCACACTACAGGTAGCTAGTTAAGTGTACAGACGCAATGTACACAACACTAAATACTTCCTCCAAGCTAGCTAACCACTGTAGCTAGTGTTGACATTATAATTCAATCACAGTGGATTCCCATGAAACAGCTGCATGTTTTTGCTGCCGAGTTTGTGCAGTGTCCTTAGCTGCTAGTTATGTTGTTCTAGCTAGCGAATATGCTAATGTTAGCTACTTAGCTAAACATTTGGCTATGGGCTAGCACTGGCAGTATTGGATTATGGAGAGTGAATTAACTTGTTTCTCCGTTATCTTGACAGGTAGTTATCTAGCTGTGGCCAACTGGATAGTATTAACAACGGCTTTCTACAAAATAGCAACATTAGCCCCGCTAGCTTGGTATCTAGACTATAAGCTATACGCACGGATATGCTTTGCCAAACAACATTACTGCCACCTTCTGGTTTGGAGTATTTTAACAAGGCTTTGTGGCTGACGACTTCAAGGTCTTTGCTGTGTGAACAAAAAAAGAGATGAACTGCCGACACTCAGTTCAGAAGTGCTAAGTATCCTACCAGTGTGTCTGAGGTTAAAGAGCATAATAGAAAGAGGGAGAGGGGAAGGAAAGAGTATGAGAGAGTAACAACGATAACTAGAGAGAGTAACACAGATAACTAGAGAGAGTAACAACGATAACTAGAGAGAGTAACAACGATAACTAGAGAGAGTAACAACGATAACTAGAGAGAGTAACAAATATAACTAGAGAGAGTAACAATGATAACTAGAGAGAGCAATAACGATAACTAGAGAGAGTAACAACGATAACTAGAGAGAGTAACAAATATAACTAGAGAGAGTAACAACGATAACTAGAGAGAGTAACAAATATAACTAGAGAGAGTAACAACGATAACTAGAGAGAGCAACAACGATAACTAGAGAGAGTAACAACGATAACTAGAGAGAGTAACAACGATAACTAGAGAGAGTAACAACGATAACTAGAGAGAGTAACAACGATAACTAGAGAGAGTAAAAACGATAACTAGAGAGAGTAACAAATATAACTAGAGAGAGTAACAACGATAACTAGAGAGAGTAACAACGATAACTAGAGAGAGTAACAAATATAACTAGAGAGAGTAACAATGATAACTAGAGAGAGTAACAACGATAACTAGAGAGAGTAACAAATATAACTAGAGAGAGTAACAACTATAACTAGAGAGAGTAACAACTATAACTAGAGAGAGTAACAATGATAACTAGAGAGAGCAACAACGATAACTAGAGAGAGTAACAACGATAACTAGAGAGAGTAACAACTATAACTAGAGAGAGTAACAACGATAACTAGAGAGAGTAACAACGATAACTAGAGAGAGTAACAACGATAACTAGAGAGAGTAACAAAGGAAGAAGTGAAAATGAATCTAAGTAAGGCAGTGAGAATGCAGGTAATTTAAGTGAAAGTGAACTCTGTAATTGTCCAATCATATGTATTACCCTCCAACATAGGGTTAGAACAAGCAAGCTGCTGAAATGAAACATATTCATGGGACCAGCGCCATTGCTGACTAGCATTGCCAGTCCTTTGGTTTAAAATTCTTCCTCATTTACGCAAAGTTATGTTATATCAGAATCCTCTTGTCCAACCCTTGGTTATCTTCAACAGAGATAGAGAGAGAGAGAGAGAGAGAGAGAGAGAGAGAGAGAGAGAGAGAGAGAGAGAGAGAGAGAGAGAGAGAGAGAGAGAGAGAGAGAGAGAGAGAGAGAGAGAGAGAGAGAGAGAGAGAATGAAAGAGAAAGAGAATGAGAAAAAGAGAGAGTGAGAGAATGAAAGAAAGAGAGGGAGAGAGAGAGATCAGGAGTCTCAGCAAGCAACAGGACTCAGACTTGTCACCCTCTGAGAGGATTATGGGTAAAAAAAGAAAAGATGACACAACAAAGTGTTTGAAATAGCGTAACCTGGAAGAATCTCGCAGAATAATTACTTTGGCACTGGGCGTACCGTCTCTCCCTTCTCCCCCTATCTCCTGGCTACGGTTTTAATGTAATTCCTTCAAATTCACAACAAGCTATTAAATGTAGCTACCTTAATGTTTTCTCCCACTCTTTCGTAATTCATATTCCCCAATTGGTGTTTAACAAACTCCCCTATGCACGGCTGACTGTGTGAGGACCCTTAATTGCCTGCAGAGATGGGCTACGTCCCAAATGGCACCCTATTCCGTTTATAGTGCACTACTTTCGACCCGGGCTCTGGTCAAAAGTAGTGCACTATACAGGCCATTGGGTGGCATTTGGGACGGAGGCGTGCTCAGGCAGACGTTACACAACACTGCGGCTGCACTAGCTTCAGGATGCATCTCCACTCTCCCTCACATGGTGTGTCTGTCTGTTCATTCTGCAGACTGGGCGCCAGATCTATAGGTAGCTATAGAGGAGAGACATTCAAGGTCAATGCATCTCACTGCACCTTACATGAAGTGTTGTGCAACAAATATCCTCAGCACGGTCGGTTGTAACATACAGCAGGTGTGTGTGGGGGGTGGGGAGCGTGCGGTAGGGGTACGGGGGCTGTGTGTGTGTGTCTGTGTGTGTGTGTCTCATACACAGCTTGGAGTAGCGCGCATGCAGAGGATGACCTGAAAGCTACTCTCGCTGTCGATAACAACACTGGTTCACTGCATAACCATCTGTTGCATAACCTTATCTGTTGCATAACCATATCTCATAACCATAAGCAGCAAAGACGATCTAGAGGCAGAACAATATATCTCAAGGAGAGGAGGATGAGAAGGAGGAAATATATTTTGCGGAGGATATCCTTTTTTACCCCGAGCTGTTCGGCATGAACTAATGACAGTTCACCAGGGACAGTTCACCAGGGACAGTTCACCAGGAACAGTTCACCAGGGGCAGTTCACCAGGAACAGTTAACCAGGGGCAGTTCACCAGGGACAGTTAACCAGGGGCAGTTCACCAGGGACAGTTCACCAGAGGCACTTCATCAGGGACAGCTCACCAGGGACAGTTCACCAGGGACAGTTCACCAGGACAGTTTACCAGGGGCAGTTCACCAGGGGCAGTTCACCAGGGACAGTTCATCAGGGGCAGTTCACCAGGGACAGTTCACCAGGGACAGTTCATCAGGGGCAGTTCACCAGGGGCAGTTCACCAGGGACAGTTCACCAGGGACAGCTCACCAGGGACAGTTCACCAGGGACAGTTCACCAGGGGCAGTTCACCAGGGACAGCTCACCAGGGGCAGTTCACCAGGGACAGTTCACCAGGGACAGTTTACCAGGGACAGCTCACCAGGGACAGTTCACAAGGGACAGTTCACCAGGGGCAGCTCACCAGGGGCAGTTCACCAGGAACAGTTCACCAGGGGCAGTTCACCAGGGACAGTTAACCAGGGGCAGTTCACCAGGGACAGTTCACCAGAGGCACTTCATCAGGGACAGCTCACCAGGGACAGTTCACCAGGGACAGTTCACCAGGGACAGTTTACCAGGGGCAGTTCACCAGGGGCAGTTCACCAGGGACAGTTCATCAGGGGCAGTTCACCAGGGACAGTTCACCAGGGACAGTTCATCAGGGGCAGTTCATCAGGGACAGTTCACCAGGGACAGTTCAGCAGGGACAGTTCACCAGGGACAGTTCACCAGAGGCACTTCATCAGGGACAGCTCACCAGGGACAGTTCACCAGGGACAGTTCACCAGGGACAGTTCATCAGGGACAGTTCACCAGGGGCAGTTCACCAGGAATAGTTCACCAGGGACAGCTCACCAGGGACAGTTCACCAGGGACAGTTCACCAGGGGCAGCTCACCAGGGGTAGTTCACCAGGAACAGTTCACCAGGGGCAGTTCACCAGGGACAGTTCACCAGGGACAGTTCACCAGGAACAGTTCACCAGGGACAGTTCACCAGGGGCAGTTCACCAGGGGCAGTTCACCAGGAACAGTTCACCATGGGCAGCTCATAGGGGCAGTTCACCAGGAACAGTTCACCAGGGGCAGCTCACCAGGGGCAGTTCACCAGGGGCAGTTCACCAGGAACAGTTCACCAGGGGCAGTTCACCAGGGACAGTTAACCAGGGGCAGTTCACCAGGAACAGTTCACCAGGGGCAGCTCACCAGGGGCAGCTCACCAGGGGCAGTTCACCAGGGGCAGTTCACTAGGAACAGTTCACCAGGGGCAGTTCACCAGGGACAGTTCACCAGGGACAGTTCACCAGGGACAGTTCACCAGAGGCACTTCATCAGGGACAGCTCACCAGGGACAGTTCACCAGGGACAGTTCACCAGGGACAGTTTACCAGGGGCAGTTCACCAGGGGTAGTTCACCAGGGACAGTTCATCAGGGGCAGTTCACCAGGGACAGTTCATCAGGGGCAGTTCATCAGGGACAGTTCACCAGGGACAGTTCACCAGGGACAGTTTACCAGGGACAGTTCATCAGGGGCAGTTCACCAGGGACAGTTCACCAGGGACAGTTCATCAGGGGCAGTTCATCAGGGACAGTTCACCAGGGACAGTTCACCAGGGACAGTTCACCAGAGGCACTTCATCAGGGACAGCTAACCAGGGACAGTTCACCAGGGACAGTTCACCAGGGACAGTTCATCAGGGACAGTTTACCAGGGACAGCTCACCAGGGACAGTTCACCAGGGACAGTTCACCAGGGGCAGCTCACCAGGGGTAGTTCACCAGGAACAGTTCACCAGGGGCAGTTCACCAGGGACAGTTCATCAGGGGCAGTTCACCAGGGACAGTTCACCAGAGGCACTTCATCAGGGACAGTTCATCAGGGACAGTTCACCAGGGACAGTTCACCAGGGACAGTTCATCAGGGGCAGTTCACAGGGGACAGTTCACCAGGGACAGTTTACCAGGGACAGTTTACCAGGGACAGCTCACCAGGGACAGTTCACCAGGGACAGTTCACCAGGGGAAGCTCACCAGGGGTAGTTCACCAGGAACAGTTCACCAGGGGCAGTTCACCAGGGACAGTTCATCAGGGGCAGTTCACCAGGGACAGTTCATCAGGGGCAGTTCACCAGGGACAGTTCACCAGAGGCACTTCATCAGGGACAGTTCATCAGGGACAGTTCACCAGGGACAGTTCACCAGGGACAGTTCATCAGGGGCAGTTTACCAGGGGCAGTTCACCAGGGGGAGTTCACCAGGGACAGTTCATCAGGGACAGTTCATCAGGGGCAGTTCACCAGGGACAGTTCACCAGGGACAGTTCATCAGGGACAGTTCACCAGGGACAGTTCACCAGGGACAGTTCACCAGGGACAGTTCACCAGGGACAGTTTACCAGGGACAGTTCATCAGGGGCAGTTCACCAGGGACAGTTCACCAGGGACAGTTCATCAGGGGCAGTTCATCAGGGACAGTTCACCAGGGACAGTTCACCAGGGACAGTTCACCAGGGACAGTTCACCAGAGGCACTTCATCAGGGACAGCTCACCAGGGACAGTTCACCAGGGACAGTTCACCAGGGACAGTTAATCAGGGACAGTTTACCAGGGACAGCTCACCAGGGACAGTTCACCAGGGACAGTTCACCAGGGGCAGCTCACCAGGGGTAGTTCACCAGGAACAGTTCACCAGGGGCAGTTCACCAGGAACAGGTCATCAGGGGCAGTTCACCAGGGACAGTTCATCAGGGGAAGTTCACCAGGGACAGTTCACCAGAGGCACTTCATCAGGGACAGCTCACCAGGGACAGTTCACCAGGGACAGTTCACCAGGGACAGTTCATCAGGGGCAGTTCACCAGGGACAGTTCACCAGGGACAGTTCACCAGGGACAGTTCACCAGGGGCAGTTCACCAGGGGCAGTTCACCAGGAACAGTTCACCAGGGACAGTTCACCAGGGACAGTTCACCAGGGACAGTTCACCAGGGACAGCTCACCAGGGACAGTTCATCAGGGGCAGTTCACCAGGGACAGTTGGCCAGGGACAGTTCACCAGGGACAGTTCATCAGGGGCAGTTCACCAGGGACAGTTCACCAGAGGCACTTCATCAGGGACAGTTCATCAGAGACAGTTCACCAGGGACAGTTCACCAGGGACAGTTCATCAGGGGCAGTTCACCAGGGACAGTTCACCAGGGACAGTTTACCAGGGGCAGTTCACCAGGGGCAGTTCACCAGGGACAGTTCATCAGGGGCAGTTCACCAGGGACAGTTCACCAGGGACAGTTCATCAGGGGCAGTTCATCAGGGACAGTTCACCAGGGACAGTTCACCAGGGACAGTTTACCAGGGACAGTTCATCAGGGGCAGTTCACCAGGGACAGTTCACCAGAGGCACTTCATCAGGGACAGCTCACCAGGGACAGTTCACCAGGGACAGTTCACCAGGGACAGTTCATCAGGGACAGTTTACCAGGGACAGCTCACCAGGGACAGTTCACCAGGGACAGTTCACCAGGGGCAGCTCACCAGGGGTAGTTCACCAGGAACAGTTCACCAGGGGCAGTTCACCAGGGACAGTTCATCAGGGGCAGTTCACCAGGGACAGTTCATCAGGGGCAGTTCACCAGGGACAGTTCACCAGAGGCACTTCATCAGGGACAGTTCATCAGGGACAGTTCACCAGGGACAGTTCACCAGGGACAGTTCATCAGGGGCAGTTTACCAGGGACAGCTCACCAGGGACAGTTCACCAGGGACAGTTCACCAGGGACAGTTCACCAGGGACAGTTCACCAGGGGCAGTTCACCAGGGACAGTTCATCAGGGGCAGTTCACCAGGGACAGTTCATCAGGGGCAGTTCACCAGGGACAGTTCACCAGAGGCACTTCATCAGGGACAGCTCACCAGGGACAGTTCACCAGGGACAGTTCACCAGGGACAGTTCATCAGGGACAGTTTACCAGGGACAGCTCACCAGGGACAGTTCACCAGGGACAGTTCACCAGGGACAGTTCACCAGGGACAGTTCACCAGGGGCAGTTCACCAGGGACAGTTCATCAGGGGCAGTTCACCAGGGACAGTTCATCAGGGGCAGTTCACCAGGGACAGTTCACCAGAGGCACTTCATCAGGGACAGTTCATCAGGGACAGTTCATCAGGGACAGTTCACCAGGGACAGTTCATCAGGGGCAGTTCACCAGGGACAGTTCACCAGGGACAGTTCATCAGGGGAAGTTCACCAGGGACAGTTCACCAGAGGCACTTCATCAGGGACAGCTCACCAGGGACAGTTCACCAGGGACAGTTCACCAGGGACAGTTCATCAGGGGCAGTTCATCAGGGACAGTTCACCAGGGACAGTTCATCAGGGGCAGTTCACCAGGGACAGTTTACCAGGGACAGTTCACCAGGGACAGTTCACCAGGGACAGTTCACCAGGGGCAGTTCACCAGGGGCAGTTCACCAGGGACAGTTCACCAGAGGCACTTCATCAGGGACAGCTCACCAGGGACAGTTCACCAGGGACAGTTCACCAGGGACAGTTCATCAGGGGCAGTTCACCAGGGACAGTTGGCCAGGGACAGTTCACCAGGGACAGTTCACCAGGGGCAGTTCGCCAGGGGCAGTTCACCAGGGACAGTTCACCAGGGGCAGTTCACTAGGGACAGTTCACCAGGGACAGTTTACCAGGGACAGTTCACCAGGGACAGTTCATCAGGGACAGTTTACCAGGGGCAGTTCGCCAGGGACAATTCATCAGGGACAGTTCACCAGGGACAGTTTACCAGGGACAGTTCACCAGGGACAGTTCACCAGGGACAGTTCACCAGGGGCAGTTCATCAGGGACAGTTCACCAGGGACAGTTCACCAGGGACAGTTTACCAGGGACAGTTCACCAGGGACAGTTCATCAGGGGCAGTTCATCAGGGGCAGTTTACCAGGGACAGTTCATCAGGGACAGTTCACCAGGGACAGTTCACCAGGGACAATTCATCAGGGACAGTTCACCAGGGGCAGTTCGCCAGGGACAATTCATCAGGGACAGTTCACCAGAGGTGTGTGTGTGTAAGATCTCCACATTGGGGACAGATCAGATTCAGCATTCTGCTCCAGATTATTCACTCAGGTTGATAATGTTATGTGACGTTTTAAACCAACAAACAGGGGGGCGGGTGGTCAGCGATGAAAGTTATTACAATAAATGATCATTTTGAAAGGCGCTCTCTTTGAGGTCGACATGGATCATGACACAGCAGCCATGAATTATTCAGCCGTGGAGTTGGCTCCAGCTAGAGAGCTACAGAGTTGGAGTTATGTTGGTTCCAAGTTTTCTTTTTTACTTACACCACCTTGTGATCTAGATTTAAAAAACGCTGAAAGTAAAAGAGATTCTGAGAAAATAAAAATGCAGTGGAATGGAGAGGAGAGGAGAGGAGAGGAGGGGAGGGGAGAGGAGAGGAGAGGAGAGGAGAGGAGAGGAGAGGAGAGGAGAGGAGAGGAGAGGAGAGGAGAGGAGAGGAGGAAACGCCCTCCAAAGTATCTCAACCTGGGAGGAGTATTACAAAGATTTATACTTCACATCTAAAGGATGTGTAAGCGAGAGAGAGAGAGAGAGAGAGAGAGAGAGAGAGAGAGAGAGAGAGAGAGAGAGAGAGAGAGAGAGAGAGAGAGAGAGAGAGAGAGAGAGAGAGAGAGAGAGAGAGAGAGAGAGAGAGAGAGAGAGAGAGAGAGAGAGAGAGAGAGAGAGAGAGAGAGATGCATAAAGCTCCTACTGGATCAGTAGGCAGTCCCATGATGCACAACCAACCACAACACTGAAGAACAGCCATCACCAATTCCCTTAAGATCAACCCCCCCCCCCCCCCACCCCCCCCCCCCCACACACACACACATACACACACACACACACACACAAAGCCTCCAAACAAACAGAATTAACAATTAGCAGACACACACACACACACACACACACACACATACACAAACAAACCACCAGCACTACCCTAAAGCAACACTTCTCCCCAGAGCAACAGCACTCACTGGCATTGTCATGAGGGTAGCACTCATCATCAGTCCCCCTCAGCTCTCAGCTCCCACTCCACCACCACGGTGGATGCCTAAGTCGTGACTGAGTGGTGGGGCTTCCCAGAGCAGGGAGGGATGCCAGCGGCCCAAACTCATGGTGGTATCCCATCTGCTTGTGCAGGGTGGCGCCGGGCAGGGCTTGACACCTAGGGCTGGAGCTCCATGTTGGGGCATTTATTTGGCGTTGTTTTGGGACAAGGCAGCAGAGGTGGTGTAAGGGCACACACACATAACACAGAGGGAGACACACACACACAGAGGGAACAAATACACACACACATAACACAGGGAGACACACACACAGAGGAAACACACACACACACATACACACACAGGGAAACACACACACACAGTGGGAAACACACACACACATACACACAGGGAGACACACATACACACAGGAAGACACACATACACACAGGGAGACACACACACAGAGGGAAACACACACACATATACACACAGGGAGACACACACACAGAGGGAAACACACAGGGAGACACACACACAGAGGGAAACACACACACGCAGAGGGAAACACACACACACACAGAGGGAAACACACACACACACACAGAGGAAACACACACACACAGAGGAAACACACACACACACATACACACAGGGAGACACACACAGAGGGAAACACACACACACAGAGGGAAACACACACACACATACACACAGGGAGACACACACACAGAGGGAAACACACACACGCACAGAGGGAAACACACACACACACAGGGAGACACACACACAGAGGGAAACACACAGGGAGACACACACAGAGGGAAACACACACACACACAGAGGGAAACATACACACACACAGAGGGAAACACACACACACACACACAGGGAGACACACACACAGAGGGAAACACACACACACACAGAGGGAAACACACACACACAGAGGGAAACACACACACACAGACGGAGACACACATACACATACACACAGAGGGAAACACACACACACACAGAGGGAAACACACACACAGAGGGAAACACACACACAGAGGGAAACACACACACAGAGGAAAGCACACACACACAGAGGGAAACACACACACACACAGAGGGAAACACACACACACACAGAGGGAAACACACACACACACAGAGGGAAACACACACACACACACAGAGGGAGACACACATACACACAGGGAGACACACACACACACAGGGAGACACACACACAGAGGGAGACACACACACACACACACAGAGGGAGACACACATACACACAGGGAGACACACACACAGAGGGAGACACACACACACACACAGAGGGAAACACACACACACAGAGGGAAACACACACACACACAGAGGGAGACACACATACACACAGGGAGACACACACACAGAGGGAGACACACACACACACAGAGGGAAACACACACACACAGAGGGAAACACACACACACAGACGGAGACACACATACACATACACACAGAGGGAAACACACACACACACAGAGGGAAACACACACACAGAGGGAAACACACACACAGAGGGAAACACACACACAGAGGAAAGCACACACACACAGAGGGAAACACACACACACACAGAGGGAAACACACACACACACAGAGGGAAACACACACACACACAGAGGGAAACACACACACACACACAGAGGGAGACACACATACACACAGGGAGACACACACACACACAGGGAGACACACACACAGAGGGAGACACACACACACACACACAGAGGGAGACACACATACACACAGGGAGACACACACACAGAGGGAGACACACACACACACACAGAGGGAAACACACACACACAGAGGGAAACACACACACACACAGAGGGAGACACACATACACACAGGGAGACACACACACAGAGGGAGACACACACACAGAGGGAAACACACACACACAGAGGGAAACACACACACACAGAGGGAAACACACACACACACACAGAGGGAGACACACACACACAGAGGGAAACACACACACACAGAGGGAAACACACACACACACACAGAGGGAAACACACACACACAGAGGGAAACACACACACACACACAGAGGGAAACACACACACACACACAGAGGGAAACACACACACACACACACACACAGAGGGAAACACACACACACACACAGAGGGAAACACAGACACACACAGAGGGAAACACACACACACACAGAGGGAGACACACATACACAGAGGGAACAAATACAGAGAGCCACACACTTGTACGCAGGCAGACACACACACACACTCAGCCCTATGGATAAACCTCTGTGACTGACTGAGGCTGGGCCAGAGCTCTGCAGACATGAGGCCATTGAATCATTCTGGCTCCCACACTGTGGTAGGCAGTGTAGCCACTTGGCATGGGAATCAATCCTGGCCTTTAGCTCAGCTTGCTAATGGTGTCTTCCTAATCGTTCCAATTTTAGGACTAACTGTTAGGAACACGTTAGGACTCTTAAACAAGTGTGAATACTTCCTGGACACGACACACTATTTCCTCAAACAAGAGCAAGAGTCCAACTACTTGGATAGCGACTCCTAGAATGGAGGCCTTTCCCAGTCGCGAAGGAGGAAGCTAGACCCCTCCTGGGTCTCATTGGCGAAGACTGAACTCACGTTAGTTGTTATATGTCAGACTCTCCTACAGCGCTTTTCCCAGAGGTTGTAAATAAACCATCTATAAGGTGAAAGAACGTGTATCATTATTATAGGGTTGGAACACAGTCGTGTGTTGATGAATTACTGCTTTCTTTAGTGGAAATACAGAATATGTCTAAAAATGCCAAATATACCAAAACCTAAATCAAGCAGAGATGTACTATTTAACCATGTCAATCATTACTGAAACATGCAAACGACAAACATTCAACCCGTTAAAGATAATGAATACATGACAACTAGATTTTTTATAAAAAATCATTCATACAAAAGTCAAGAGTTGGCTATAACATGAGTACAAACAAAGTGAGTGTGTGTGTATATGTGTGTAAGTGTTTGTGTGCGTGTGTGTGTATTATGGTGTGTATAAAATGTATCCCCATTCCCCAATCAAATGCCTTCATCGATACCACAATCTGGCAACCTGTCACGCCCTGGCCATAGAGAGGCTTTTATTCTCGGTTTTGGTTAGGCCAGGGTGTGACTAGGGTGGGCATTCTAGTTTCTTTATTTCTATGTTTTCTGTTTCTATGTTTTGGCCGGGTATGGTTCTCAATCAGGGACAGCTGTCTATCGTTGTCTCTGATTGGGAATCATACTTAGGCAGCCTGTTTTCCCACCTTAGTTGTGGGTAGTTGTCTGTGTTAGTGGCCTGTATAGACCTAGTCAGCGTCACATTCGTTTATGTTGTTTCTTGTTTTTGTTAGTAACATTCATAATAAAAAGAAATGTACGCTCACCACACTGCACCTTGGTCCGGTCATTTCCACCCTGACGACGATCGTGGCACAACACTCATAAAATTTGACATAGCCTTATATAAAATGCATTATGAAAGAAATGGTGTAATGTACACGAAAAAGTGAAATCTGCCAAAATACTTTTTTACATATTTACACTAATTGAGTGTGAGATTGTGATTTTAGGAGGCTGGCGGACTTGCATTTGGGTTATTCACAGTTTTGGTTTTTCAAAACGCTACGACCCCAATAGATTGGCGCTTACTGCAATCCTCCTGTGGGCCATAGGGTCATTGAGGTCATTGAGAACGAGCGGCCTTAAAGGGCTTTATAGCGCTACCGACCGCACTTGATTGACTATTGACTGGTAGTCCAGCTATAAAACAGCTTTATGGATCAGGTAAACCGTCTCTAGTGAAGCTGTGAATCTGGAAACACAGCATCTCTGATTTTGACAGTTCAAAAAAAGCCATTGTCTGGGTTACTTTTGTCGCACAGGGTCTAGAAAACAAACAACTAACGCCCTTTTGGAAGTACAATCGATGTATCAAGACAAAAACAAATCAAAGGTAAAATGAATGTGTGTGAATAAATGTGAGTGTCAGGGACAGTGAAGGCAATAAGAGTCATGCCCCGTTCGTATGACAGCCCCGTTCGTATGACAGCCCCGTTCGTATGACAGCCCCGTTCGTATGACAGCCCCGTTCGTATGACAGCCCCGTTCGTATGACAGCCCCGTTCGTATGACAGCCCCGTTCGTATGACAGCCCCGTTCGTATGACAGACCCGTTCGTATGACAGCCCCGTTCGTATGACAGCCCCGTTCGTATGACAGCCCCGTTCGTATGACAGCCCCGTTCGTATGACAGCCCCGTTCGTATGACAGCCCCGTTCGTATGACAGACCCGTTCGTATGACAGCCCCGTTCGTATGACAGCCCCGTTCGTATGACAGCCCCGTTCGTATGACAGCCCCGTTCGTATGACAGCCCCGTTCGTATGACAGCCCCGTTCGTATGACAGCCCCGTTCGTATGACAGCCCCGTTCGTATGACAGCCCCGTTCGTTCATATGACAGCCCCGTTCGGGTTAATCCACTTTCATCTGAATTTGCTCAAATACGGTCAGTCAGCGTCTAAACGCTGAGAGAACATGACAGCCGTTGGCATGGCGACCAGTTCAAAACTCCTCCTCAACAGCTGAAGAAGGAAGAGTCAGAATGGAGGCTGAAGTTAAGAGTATCATCAGGAGACCCTTCCTTCTCTGGGCATTCTAGAATGGATTATGAAGACGTGTTACCATTATAATTCCTTTCCAAGGGATTGGTTCACATGGCGGCCATTTTCTTTGAACAAATGCCCATTTAATCTCCAAAGCCTGTTACTGTTAGTTTAGACAATCATCCAGCCTTCCAGCACGGGCACCATGGGCCAAAACAGGCGCCCTTAATGGGGCAAAATGCGCCCTTAATGGGGCCTCAGTCTTTTCCTAAGCCTTCTCTAGGCTCAGGTCTGTCTGACAGGTCTGTCTCTGTCTCTCTCTCTCGCTCTTTCTCAATCTTTCTCTTTCTCACTCTTTTTCGCTTTCTCTCTCTCTTTCTCTCCCTCTTTCTCTCTCTTTCTCTCTCTCTTTCTCAAACTTTCTCTTTCTCACTCTTTTTCTCTTTCTCTCCCTCTTTCTCTCTCTCTTTCTCACTTTCTCTTTCTCTCTCTCGCGCTCCTTCTCACTCTTTCTCTTTCTCACTCGTTTTCTCTTTCTCTCCCTCTTTCTCTCTCTCTCTCTCTCTCTCTCTCTCTCTCTCTCTCTCTCTCTCTCTCTCTCTCTCTCTCTCTCTCTCTCTCTCTCTCTCTCTCTCTCTCTCTCTCTCTCTCTCTCAGACTATCGAACCTTATGAACCACTTCAGACTGATATTGTCTATACTTCTTGCAAGAGAATGAGGTTCCGCTTGAGTGCGCACTTAAACACACACAGAACAAACACACACACACTCTCACAGCAAACACAATTGTCCTGGCGATAAGGCACCGGAGCGCGACATTATAAACCCCCTCCCAGCGACACCTCCACCGTGCCTCTGGAACGCCTCTGGAACGCCTCCCCAATGTTAGCGCAACGTTAAGGCCTCATAAATATTCATGAGCGATCGCATGTGTTTTGAGTGGCGCGGCGGCGACAATGCAAACCTGAACAGGAGAGATAAGCTTTCAGTCAGTGGGAGGAAGAGACACCCGTCTCGGTAGTCGTTCACCATGCTGGATGTGTAGATAGAGCACATCGTGCACCAGGAAGAGACACCCGTCCCGGTAGTCGTTCACCATGCTGGATGTGTAGATAGAGCACATCGTGCACCAGGAAGAGACACCCGTCTCGGTAGTCGTTCACCATGCTGGATGTGTAGATAGAGGACATCGTGCACCAGGAAGAGACACCCGTCCCGGTAGTCGTTCACCATGCTGGATGTGTAGATAGAGCACATCGTGCACCAGGAAGAGACACCCGTCTCGGTAGTCGTTCACCATGCTGGATGTGTAGATAGAGCACATCGTGCACCAGGAAGAGACACCCGTCTCGGTAGTCGTTCACCATGCTGGATGTGTAGATAGAGGACATCGTGCACCAGGAAGAGACACCCGTCCCGGTAGTCGTTCACCATGCTGGATGTGTAGATAGAGCACATCGTGCACCAGGAAGAGACACCCGTCCCGGTAGTCGTTCACCATGCTGGATGTGTAGATAGAGCACATCGTGCACCAGGAAGAGACACCCGTCCCGGTAGTCGTTCACCATGCTGGATGTGTAGATAGAGCACATCGTGCACCAGGAAGAGACACCCGTGTTGGTAGTCGTTCACCATGCTGGATGTGTAGATAGAGCACATCGTGCACCAGGAAGAGACACCCGTCTTGGTAGTCGTTCACCATGCTGGATGTGTAGATAGAGCACATCGTGCACCAGGAAGAGACACCCGTGTTGGTAGTCGTTCACCATGCTGGATGTGTAGATAGAGCACATCGTGCACCAGGAAGAGACACCCGTCTTGGTAGTCGTTCACCATGCTGGATGTGTAGATAGAGCACATCGTGCACCAGGAAGAGACACCCGTCTCGGTAGTCGTTCACCATGCTGGATGTGTAGATAGAGCACATCGTGCACCAGGAAGAGACACCCGTCTTGGTAGTCGTTCACCATGCTGGATGTGTAGATAGAGGACATCGTGCACCAGGAAGAGACACCCGTCTTGGTAGTCGTTCACCATGCTGGATGTGTAGATAGAGGACATCGTGCACCAGGAAGAGACACCCGTCCCGGTAGTCGTTCACCATGCTGGATGTGTAGATAGAGCACATCGTGCACCAGGAAGAGACACCCGTGTTGGTAGTCGTTCACCATGCTGGATGTGTAGATAGAGCACATCGTGCACCAGGAAGAGACACCCGTCTTGGTAGTCGTTCACCATGCTGGATGTGTAGATAGAGGACATCGTGCACCAGGAAGAGACCCCCGTCCCGGTAGTCGTTCACCATGCTGGATGTGTAGATAGAGCACATCGTGCACCAGGAAGAGACCCCCGTCTCGGTAGTCGTTCACCATGCTGGATGTGTAGATAGAGCACATCGTGCACCAGGAAGAGACACCCGTCTCGGTAGTCGTTCACCATGCTGGATGTGTAGATAGAGCACATCGTGCACCAGGAAGAGACACCCGTCTCGGTAGTCGTTCACCATGCTGGATGTGTAGATAGAGCACATCGTGCACCAGGAAGAGACCCCCGTCTCGGTAGTCGTTCACCATGCTGGATGTGTAGATAGAGCACATCGTGCACCAGGAAGAGGGGACGGCTAGGGAGGCGATATGGCAGCCACCACTCACGTCGCAGAGTGAGTCCATTTGATCTCATCCACAAGGACGCTTTCAACTTGGCATGTCCAATTCACAGCCGGCACTTGAGGCAAAGGCTACTGCACCGATGACGTAAGGGACACACACTGACTGACTACACCCTCCCTCCCTTTGCAAGACACACACACACATTATAAAGGGCTTGGTTTACAACACCCATAAACACCTTCATGGAGTTAATATGGCGGAGGGAGAAGGGCATGTCCTGGGCCTTACCCAACGGCTGAAGTCTTCAGACTGCAGCTGATAGTAGGCTGACTGGGCTATATGACACAGAGGAAAGCACTGTCTCTGTCTCCCCCCTCCCGTTCCGTCGGCTCTCCTAAACAACAGCCGTAAATACTGGGTCGGGAAATAATTGTGGATCCTAAGCTTCCCTCTGTTCGCCCTGGAGTGCTCCCCTGGGGGAGTCGAGGCGCTTGCCCGTAATTGGTTCCTAGGCCTTCAACAATGGCTCCCTCTCTCGTCCCTATTTAGGGCTTGCTTCGCCATCTGTTTTTTAGTGTATGGGGAGTGAGGAGGGATTTTGACGGTCAATCTTCATTTTTTTTCTCCTTCCTTCCTTCCTTGCTTCCTTACTTCCTTCCACGGCCCACCTTTCGCCTTGGTAATTTAGTAGTCTGGAGGAGAGACAGTGAGGCGGGTTTCTCCAGGCAGAACGCCAGCGTGGCTTTAGGAGAGTGAGAGTTAGCTTAGCGTTAGCAAGAAGGGAGAGGCTCGACCCTACTCCGTCCCTGCATGAGCAGTTGGTGAGTGGGCCTGCTGACCTACTCAGAAGGATTCTCTAGCTCGCTCTCTCTCCTCTGATATTGGAGTAGAGGTTTACACACAGCCCTCCACTGTTGATAGCTCAATCGTGGGGCTGGCTACCGTCTGTCTGAGACACAGGGCTAAAGCCAATGAACTGGACGCCTGGACTGACTCAGGGTCAAGGGAGAAGAGGAAGAAGGCTGTGGCGGCCATATTGGATGTTTTTCATGTGTTTGTGTAGTCGTGGAATGCAATGTATTGACATGTGTGATTTTAATGAATTTGAATGTGTCATATCTCTGCAATTCCAATACTGAAAGACAAAACAAATATGTGACCACACTGTAACCATGACCACACCACGTTTCCTCACCACCCAAATATTTAACCAGTAATACATATTTTATTCCTGTGTTTCTGTGAAACACTGGTGTGTTCTTTCCAGGGAATGCTATGATAGGCTTATCCATAATTAATGGACCAGTCATACCCATAAAGCCATTGTGTGCACAACGCTTCTCCATTTGAGTGTCCAGCAATGTCAGAGGGAGGGTGTCGCCTGGCCCGCGTGGCTTGGAGAACATGGTTTATGGGTAGGAGCCTGGATGCAGGGGCGCTAGTTAGCCGGCCGGCCGCTCTCTCCAGAACACAAGAAGAATAAACTGTCCCCTTGTGTTTTCAGGAAGCCAAGTAAAATGTTACAGTACCTTGTATTGTTTGATAAAGTCCTTGGTTTGTGGCGTCTAGACTGTTCATAGTGAGAGCTTAACCACTCAGACCAAACCTCTTGAAGTCTCTGCACTTGCCACTTTATTCGCTCAATGGCTCACTTTATTTTTTATCCGCATTCGTTCAAACAAAATGTTGGTATTTTTTTCTCTTGCTCTCTGTCTTTCTCTCTGTCTTTACTCTCTGTCTTTACTCTCTGTCTTTACTCTCTGTCTTTCTCTCTGTGTTTACTCTCTGTCTTTCTCTCTGTCTTTACTCTCTGTCTTTACTCTCTGTCTTTACTCTCTGTCTTTCTCTCTGTATTTACTCTCTGTCTTTCTCTCTGTCTTTACTCTCTGTCTTTACTCTCTGTCTTTCTCTCTGTCTTTACTCTCTGTCTTTCTCTCTGTCTTTATTCTCTGTCTTTATCTCTGTGCTTTACTCTCTGTCTTTACTCTCTGTCTTTCTCTCTGTCTTTACTCTCTGTCTTTCTCTCTGTCTTTACTCTATGTCTTTACTCTCTGTCTTTACTCTCTGTCTTTCTCTCTGTCTTTGCTCTCTGTCTTTACTCTCTGTCTTTACTCTCTGTCTTTACTCTCTGTCTTTCTCTCTGTCTTTCTCTCTGTCTTTCTCTCTGTCTTTACTCTCTGTCTTTACTCTCTGTCTTTCTCTCTGTCTTTACTCTCTGTCTTTACTCTCTGTCTTTCTCTCTGTCTTTATTCTCTGTCTTTCTCTCTGTCTTTACTCTCTGTCTTTACTCTCTGTCTTTACTCTCTGTCTTTCTCTCTGTCTTTACTCTCTGTCTTTCTCTCTGTCTTTACTCTCTGTCTTTACTCTCTGTCTTTTCTCTCTGTGTTTTTCTCTGTCTTTACTCTCTGTCTTTACTCTCTGTCTTTGTCTCTGTCTTTACTCTCTGTCTTTTCTCTCTGTCTTTCTCTCTGTGTTTTTCTCTGTCTTTACTCTCTGTCTTTCTCTCTGTGTTTCTCTCTGTCTTTACTCTCTGTATTTACTCTCTGTGTTTCTCTCTGTATTTACTCTCTGTCTTTACTCTCTGTATTTACTCTCTGTCTTTACTCTCTGTGTTTCTCTCTGTCTTTACTCTCTGTGTTTCTCTCTGTATTTACTCTCTGTCTTTACTCTCTGTCTTTACTCTCTGTGTTTCTCTCTGTCTTTACTCTCTGTATCTACTCTCTGTCTTTACTCTCTGTGTTTCTCTCTGTCTTTACTCTCTGTATTTACTCTCTGTCTTTACTCTCTGTCTTTACTCTCTGACTTTCTCTCTGTCTTTACTCTCTGTCTTTACTCTCTGTCTTTTCTCTCTGTCTTTACTCTCTGTCTTTACTCTCTGTCTTTACTCTCTGTCTTTCTCTCTGTCTTTATTCTCTGTCTTTCTCTCTGTCTTTATTGTCTGTCTTTCTCTCTGTCTTTCTCTCTGTCTTTACTCTCTGTATTTCTCTCTGTCTTTACTCTCTGTCTTTCTCTCTGTCTTTATTCTCTGTCTTTCTCTCTGTCTTTACTCTCTGTCTTTACTCTCTGTCTTTACTCTCTGTCTTTCTCTCTGTATTTACTCTCTGTCTTTACTCTCTGTATTTACTCTCTGTCTTTACTCTCTGTGTTTCTCTCTGTATTTACTCTCTGTCTTTACTCTCTGTCTTTACTCTCTGTGTTTCTCTCTGTCTTTACTCTCTGTATCTACTCTCTGTCTTGACTCTCTGTGTTTCTCTCTGTCTTTACTCTCTGTATTTACTCTCTGTCTTTACTCTCTGTCTTTACTCTCTGACTTTCTCTCTGTCTTTACTCTCTGTCTTTTCTCTCTGTCTTTACTCTCTGTCTTTACTCTCTGTCTTTACTCTCTGTCTTTCTCTCTGTCTTTATTCTCTGTCTTTATTCTCTGTCTTTATTCTCTGTCTTTCTCTCTGTCTTTCTCTCTGTCTTTACTCTCTGTATTTCTTTCTGTCTTTACTCTCTGTCTTTCTCTCTGTCTTTATTCTCTGTCTTTCTCTCTGTCTTTACTCTCTGTCTTTACTCTCTGTCTTTACTCTCTGTCTTTCTCTCTGTCTTTACTCTCTGTCTTTACTCTCTGTCTTTCTCTCTGTTTTTACTCTCTGTCTTTCTCTCTGTCTTTACTCTCTGTCTTTACTCTCTGTCTTTTCTCTCTGTCTTTCTCTCTGTGTTTTTCTCTGTCTTTACTCTCTGTCTTTTCTCTCTGTCTTTCTCTCTGTGTTTCTCTCTGTCTTTACTCTCTGTATTTACTCTCTGTGTTTCTCTCTGTATTTACTCTCTGTATTTACTCTCTGTGTTTCTCTCTGTATTTACTCTCTGTCTTTACTCTCTGTCTTTACTCTCTGTGTTTCTCTCTGTATCTACTCTCTGTCTTTACTCTCTGTCTTTACTCTCTGTGTTTCTCTCTGTCTTTACTCTCTGTATTTACTCTCTGTCTTTACTCTCTGTGTTTCTCTCTGTCTTTACTCTCTGTATCTACTCTCTGTCTTTACTCTCTGTCTTTACTCTCTGTGTTTCTCTCTGTCTTTACTCTCTGTTTATCTCTGTCTTTACTCTCTGTATTTACTCTCTGTGTTTCTCTCTGTCTTTCTTGCCAAGCAATGCAGAGAGGTGAACTGACAACAGAGGTCAGAAATTGGGGTCTTGTGTGAACACTTTTGTCTCCCGACGGATGATAACATCCAGATAAAAGATGCCATGAATCAACATTGTTTCTCTCTCTGACTGTGGAAGCTCCCTCTTCAGATGGGTTGTTAGACGAACAACCTGCTCATATCTGATCCCCAACAGAAACATGTTTGTTGGTTTGGTTCGCTCCCAACAGCAATTTGGGGCCTGTATGAGCCTTGAACATTGTCACTGACCTGCTGATTACATTTACATTTACATTTTAGTCATTTAGCAGACGCTCTTATCCAGAGCGACTTACAGTAGAGTGCATACATTTTACTACATTTACATACTGAGACAAGGATATCCCTACCGGCCAAACCCTCCCTAACCCGGACGACGCTATGCCAATTGTGTGTCGCCCCACGGACCTCCCGGTTGCGGCCGGCTGCGACAGAGCCTGGGCGTGAACCCAGAGACTCTGGTGGCGCAGCTAGCACTGCGATGCAGTGCCCTAGACCACTGCGCCACCCGGGAGGCCCGGTGCTAATAGAAGTGCTGATAGAAGATGAACAACTGTTCTTCACCAAAGCGTTCTCACTCTCAGCCAAATGCCTTCACTTTTTTATTTTTATTTTCTTTTATTCGTTTTTTTAGGGGTGGATCAACTTTAATATTGTTCAAAGATTGTTGCTTCCATCAACGTAATTGTCTGCATTATTTCCAATCCCCCATATATTTTTAAGGGGTAAATATATATATCCATACACATACACGTACATACCCATATATATACATATACATATGCATACATTAACATGCATACATATACACATATATACAGTAATCAAATCAAATCAAATCAAGTTTATTTTATATAGCCCTTCGTACATCAGCTAATATCTCGAAGTGCTGTACAGAAACCCAGCCTAAAACCCCAAACAGCAAGCAATGCAGGTGTAGAAGCACGGTACATACATACACATACAGTACATACATACATACTTTTTTTTAAATATACCTTTATTATTCCCTGCAGTTTATACATATTATACACATTTTACAGACACAATCTATTTTACAATAGTTATATTTTCTTTGTTTGTAGTCCTTCCTCTATTTCTGATGTCCATCCAGTCTGATTTCTATTTGTAACTGTGCTATCTCACAACATTTCTGAACCAACGTACATGCCTTCACTTTGAACAGCCTCCAGTGTGATGTTTCAATAAAGTATAGAGCATGTTACCGTACAGGGAAACATTTAGACGGGAGCAACAATAAACCCTCTCATCGATGCCAACCTGATGCCACCCGATGCCAACCTGATCCCGTCTCAGTGAAAGCCTACCTCATCGTTTTGCCCGCCAGCGGTCTCAGGCTCCAGCTCTGTACACAGACACTGGATTCTCCCAACAAGCTCAGAGAGCAATGACAGTTAGCGGCGGTGCCGCGCTAAACAGCTTCAGCTGGAAACATCCTGCATGTAAATATCCTGAGAGAAAGCAATAACGATGCTCAGAACGCACCACAGATCGAGATTAGGGGCTCATTATATGGCAGGAGGCCGAGGAGCCACTCGGTAGGCAGACGTAAACAAAGCGGGTAGGGGAGGCGTGAAAAACGGCAGCCGTCTTAATAAAGAGAAGAAAAAACACTGCACTCAGCAAATGACCAACAGTTAAAACTAATGTTGTATGAACCGTATTCAATTACCCTCGGCAGCGATTTCCCCTTTGCCTTCGCCGTGGCGGCGACGGCGGCCTTGGCGTGGGGAAGCAGCCGTGATGCATGGTTCTGGTTGCCGCGGTAATCTGTCTCAGCCGACGTCGGGGCGACGGACGCATTAAGTCGTTTAAAACAGCTGATGCAGAAACAGAGGTCAGGGGTCAACGCTCCCAGAGGAGTATCAAACACAGCGAAGACGACATTGCTCCGAGATAATTACCTCTCCCGGAGGGAAGGATTGACTGAGGGCCTAATAAGGCTCTAAGCTATGATCCGTACAGGGAATTACCAACGAGGCCATTTAGCATTCAACCCCGCCCACCACCACCGTTTCCATTAAGGACCATAGCCATCACTTTAAGAGTGGTCCGGCCGAAGAAGAGTACCCATGTTGAGTAATAAAGATGGGTTTATGGCCATTTACTCTACCCTGAACGGAGTCAGCGGCTCTACTGTCCTACATTAGAGTGGGGCTATGGCGTCCATCTTCATCTTCAAGTTATTTTTAATGCCCTTTAGTCTACCATGACTACCTTTAATGGAGTCTGCTGGAATACTCTCTCTACCATTCTGTCCAATGGTTGTCCCTTCCATTCTAGTCCCTTATCTGGGAATCTTTTAATGTCGACCCAGGCTGCATGGGGATCAAACACAAAAGGGATTATGTGATTAATGTTTCACAATCTCTCTATGGTGGAGTATGACTCAGCGTTAGTTGTTGTCTTAACTGAATGGATGAGACCTAATCCAGGTTTTGTTTTAGCAGGTATTAAAATGATTGATGGAGAGATGATGAGATGATCTGGGTGGCTTTGAAGCGCCAGAGATGCAAGGCATTTTTGTGGGATTTCAAGGTTTTCAATTTTAATGAGGGTTTTTCCAACGGTTCAATGTTGTGCGGTTCGCTGATAGATGAAAATGATGAGGGGAATTAGTGGTAATCCTAAAATCATACCGCCTCAAAGTGCTCCTCCCACCGCCGTTAGTAAACATCACACCAAGCGGTTGTTACTCTAACATTAAAAGGGAATGCAGTACATGGCTTATTAAAGAGACTTTTGAAAACACAAACCACATTTTGAGGATATTCTCCTATAATTGTATTAAACAGTAATAAAGCTACATGACATCATAACTAAATCCTCCCGGCTGGATTTGAAATTATACATACTAAGTCAACGTTATGCTATAAGCTAAATAGATAATATTCTGGTCTAACCCCCAGACAAAGTGAACACTTCCCTAGTTTTCTATATGAAACTAAACCAATGTCTCAGAACCATATCTCCTATAACTGTGGGGTTTCAGCAGAGCAAGCCCCCTCCTTGAACCAGCTCTCTCCCTCTTGTCGCTCATCTCATCCCATCGCCCTCTCCCCTCTCCCTGGATGGAGCTGGAGCTAGGAGCAGAGCGTCTGGATGGACACACATGACTGCCCTCCTCTGCCCGGAGCCTAATTGGCCAGTCCTGCTGAAGCAGCACAGCTCTCTGGTCTTAATTCTTCCCCAAAGTGGATTGTGCTTCTCTGATCTACGGCCCAGAGAGACGTACCCCCCCCCCCCCCTCCGTCTACTATATGGGGGTGTGGGAGGTGCGGAATTAAGGGGGGATTTTGGGGGTTACTGCTTATCTTTTGGGCAAGCCTGTTATTTTGTAAAATGTTCTTGTTTTGTCAGTATGTCGTCTTTTATCAACCAAATCAATCAAACGTATTTTAGAAAGCCCTTTTTACATCAGCAGCTGTCACAAAGTGACAAGGGCAGTTATGATTTCTGCCTGTCAGCAGCTCGGCTGGAGGAAAATCATTAGCTTTGAGAGATTCAACTATACATCATTGTTTTTAGTGATAAAGTTACAGGCAGGTTGACTTTGGGTCTTTGTTTACAGGCAGGTTGACTTTGGGCCTAACTGTGCTTGTTATAAACAAGGTACTGTAAAGGAAGATGTGCCTCAACATGTGACAACAGGTTAAAATCGATAAGAGATGTTCGACTTGGAGATTTTTCCCACTGATCTTTGGACTGCCCACTGCCCAGTGTGCTGTAAAAACACAATTGTGTTCAATAACTTGTTCAATGTCTGTGGGACAATAGCCATTACCGCACAGCTGTCTCCAGACCTGGAGTTGAGTGGAAATAGGCTCTAAGAAATGTCAGGACTTCTCTCACACCTACAGATGGGTGATTTACTTGGTCCAGCTGACAGAAAAGTCATTAAAACACTCTCTGGCTCCACCTGCTCCTCTCTGGGATGCTGCTTTCCAGATCGACCCCCTAGTTCCAACCCCCCTATACCAGTCCTGTAGGTCTGAATCAACCCCTAGTTCAGCCCCCTATACCAGTCCTGTATGTCTGAATCAGCCCCTAGTTCCAACCCCCTATACCAGTCCTGTATGTCTGAATCAACCCCTAGTTCCAACCCCCTATACCAGTCCTGTATGTCTGAATCAGCCCCTTGTTCCAACCCCCTATACCAGTCCTGTAGGTCTGTATAAACCCCTAGTTCAGCCCCCTATACCAGTCCTGTATGTCTGAATCAGCCCCTAGTTCCAACCCCCCTATACCAGTCCTGTATGTCTGAATCAGCCCCTAGTTCCAACCTCCTATACCAGTCCTGTATGTCTGAATCAGCCCCTAGTTCAGCCCCCTATACCAGTCCTGTATGTCTGAATCAGCCCCTAGTTCAGCCCCCTATACCAGTCCTGTATGTCTGAATCAGCCCCTAGTTCAGCCCCCTATACCAGTCCTGTATGTCTGAATCAACCCCTAGTTCCAACCCCCTATACCAGTCCTGTATGTCTGAATCAGCCCCTTGTTCCAACCCCCTATACAGGTCCTGTATGTCTGAATCAACCCCTAGTTCCAACCCCCTATACCAGTCCTGTATGTCTGAATCAGCCCCTAGTTCAGCCCCCTATACCAGTCCTGTATGTCTGAATCAACCCCTAGTTCCAACCTCCTATACCAGTCCTGTATGTCTGAATCAGCCCCTAGTTCAGCCCCCTATACCAGTCCTGTATGTCTGAATCAGCCCCTAGTTCAGCCCCCTATACCAGTCCTGTATGTCTGAATCAACCCTTAGTTCCAACCTCCTATACCAGTCCTGTATGTCTGAATCAGCCCCTAGTTCAGCCCCCTATACCAGTCCTGTATGTCTGAATCAGCCCCTAGTTCAGCCCCCTATACCAGTCCTGTATGTCTGAATCAGCCCCTAGTTCAGCCCCCTATACCAGTCCTGTATGTCTGAATCAGCCCCTAGTTCAGCCCCCTATACCAGTCCTGTAGGTCTGAATCAACCCCTAGTTCAGCCCCCTATACCAGTCCTGTAGGTCTGAATCAGCCCCTAGTTCAGCCCCCTATACCAGTCCTGTAGGTCTGAATCAGCCCCTAGTTCAGCCCCCTATACCAGTCCTGTAGGTCTGATTTGATTGGATAGGTATAAGTAATGTGTGAAAATTCTAACAAGCCAATCAAAAGTGAAGCAATTTTCCTCCTATAATTGATCAGATCATTTTGGATATGCAGGAGTGTCTGGGGAGTAAGGAGTGGGAGCTAGGGGTTGATTTGGGAAATCAGTTAGAAGGATCTACACTATTAGAAAAAAGGCTTCCAAAAGGGTCCTCCGGCTGTCCCCATAGGAACACCATGTTTAACCATGGAACCACTGTACCAGCTTCCAGTGAGGGAGGAGGTGATATGCTAGACCACTCACTGAATCATACCACAGACAATGAAACCAGGCTGCAGTCTGTCTCTTTGACAGAAACAACCAGTCATTCACTATACAGGTATGTAGAACTAGAAACAACCAGTCATTCACTATACAGGTATGTAGAACTAGAAACAACCAGTCATTCACTATACAGGTATGTGGAACTAGAAACAACCAGTCGTTCACTATACAGGTATGTAGAACTAGAAACAACCAGTCATTCACTATGCAGGTATGTAGAACTAGAAACAACCAGTCATTCACTATACAGGTATGTAGAACTAGAAACAACCAGTCGTTCACTATGCAGGTATGTAGAACTAGAAACAACCAGTCATTCACTATGCAGGTATGTAGAACTAGAAACAACCAGTCATTCACTATACAGGTATGTGGAACTAGAAACAACCAGTCATTCACTATGCAGGTATGTAGAACTAGAAACAACCAGTCATTCGCTATACAGGTATGTGGTTATAGAAACAACCAGTCATTCACTATACAGGTATGTAGAACTAGAAACAACCAGTCATTCACTATACAGGTAGGTATGTAGAACTAGAAACAACCAGTCATTCACTATACAGGTATGTAGAACTAGAAACAACCAGTCATTCACTATACAGGTATGTGGTTATAGAAACAACCAGTCATTCACTATACAGGTATGTGGTTATAGAAACAACCAGTCATTCACTATACAGGTATGTGGTTATAGAAACAACCAGTCATTCACTATACAGGTATGTGGTTATAGAAACAACCAGTCATTCACTATACAGGTATGTGGTTATAGAAACAACCAGTCATTCGCTATACAGGTATGTGGTTATAGAAACAACCAGTCATTCACTATACAGGTATGTAGAACTAGAAACAACCAGTCATTCACTATACAGGTAGGTATGTAGAACTAGAAACAACCAGTCATTCACTATACAGGTATGTAGAACTAGAAACAACCAGTCATTCACTATACAGGTAT
Organism: Salvelinus fontinalis; assembly: GCF_029448725.1. Lineage (NCBI taxonomy): Eukaryota > Metazoa > Chordata > Actinopteri > Salmoniformes > Salmonidae > Salvelinus > Salvelinus fontinalis. The sequence goes on from NC_074706.1 coordinate 25,341,032, forward strand.
GTAGAACTAGAAACAACCAGTCATTCGCTATACAGGTATGTGGTTATAGAAACAACCAGTCATTCACTATACAGGTATGTGGAACTAGAAACAACCAATCATTCACTATACAGGTAGGTATGTAGAACTAGAAACAACCAGTCATTCACTATACAGGTATGTAGAACTAGAAACAACCAGTCATTCACTATACAGGCATGCAGAACTAGAAACAACCAGTCGTTCACTAGACATGTATGTAGAACTAGATGGCCGTCACCATAATGTATATAGAGGAAGCATGTGGTGAAACCCAGATTCAATGACAATCCATCTCCTTGTCCTGCTCCCATTCTCTTCCCAGTCACTGACAACCACCCCCCCCCCTCGGCCCCTTCTCCCTGCTACGTCTTCCCTGTTCCACCACTATCTCCATAAACATAATACACATCATACCCATCACACCCATAATACCCATTGTACCCATCAGAACCATAATACCCATAATACCCATAATACCCATAATACCCATCATAACATAATACACATCATAACATAATACCCATCATAACATAATACCCATCATACCATCATAACATAATACACATCATAACATAATACCCATAATACACATCATAACATAATACCCATCATAACATAATACACATCATAACATAGTACCCATCATAACATAATACCCATCATAACATAATACCCATAATACCCATCATAACATAATACCCATAATACACATCATAACATAATACCCATCATAACATAATACACATCATAACATAGTACCCATCATACCATAATACCCATAATACCCATCATAACATAATACACATCATAAAATAATACCCATCATAACATAATACCCATAATACCCATCATAACATAATACCCATCATAACATAATACCCATCATAACATAATACCCATCATAACATAATACCCATCATAACATAATACCCATCATAACATAATACACATCATAACATAGTACCCATCATACCATAATACCCATAATACCCATCATAACATAATACACATCATAAAATAATACCCATCATAACATAATACCCATAATACCCATCATAACATAATACCCATCATAACATAATACCCATCATAACATAATACCCATCATAACATAATACCCATCATAACATAATACCCATAATACCCATAATACACATCATAACATAATACCCATAATACCCATAATACACATCATAACATAATACACATCATAACATAATACCATCATAACATAATACCCATCATAACATAATACCATCATAACATAATACCATCATAACATAATACCCATCATAACATAATACCATCATAACATAATACCCATCATAACATAATACACATCATAACATAATACCATCATAACATAATACCCATCATAACATAATACCATCATAACATAATACCCATCATAACATAATACCCATAATACCCATAATACCATCATAACATAATACACATCATAACATAATACCATCATAACATAATACCCATCATACCATCATAACATAATACACATCATAACATAATACCCATAATACACATCATAACATAATACCCATTATAACATAATACCATCATAACATAATACCCATCATAACATAATACCCATCATAACATAATACACATCATAACATAATACCCATCATAACATAATACCCATAATACCCATCATAACATAATACACATCATACCATCATAACATAATACCCATCATAACATAATACCATCATAACATAATACCCATCATAACATAATACCCATCATAACATAATACCCATAATACCCATCATAACATAATACCCATAATACCCATCATAACATAATACCCATAATACACATCATAACATAATACCCATCATAACATAATACACATCATAACATAGTACCCATCATAACATAATACCCATAATACCCATCATAACATAATACACATCATAACATAGTACCCATCATAACATAATACCCATAATACCCATCATAACATAATACACATCATAACATAATACCCATAATACACATAATACCCATCATAACATAATACCCATCATAACATAATACCCATCATAACATAATACCCATAATACACATAATAACATAATACCCATCATAACATAATACCCATCATAACATAATACCATCATAACATAATACCCATCATAACATAATACCCATCATAACATAATACCCATAATACCCATCATAACATAATACCCATCATAACATAATACCCATCATAACATAATACCATCATAACATAATACCCATCATAACATAATACCCATCATAACATAATACCCATCATAACATAATACCCATCATAACATAATACCATCATAACATAATACCCATCATAACATAATACCCATCATAACATAATACCCATAATACCCATCATAACATAATACCCATCATAACATAATACCCATAATACCCATCATAACATAATACCCATCATAACATAATACACATAATAACATAATACCCATCATAACATAATACCCATCATAACATAATACCATCATAACATAATACACATCATAACATAATACCCATCATAACATAATACCATCATAACATAATACCCATCATATTATACACATCATAACATAATACCATCATAACATAATACACATAATAACATAATACCCATCATAACATAATACCCATCATAACATAATACCATCATAACATAATACCCATCATAACATAATACCCATCATAACATAATACCATCATAACATAATACACATAATAACATAATACCCATAATACCCATCATAACATAATACCCATAATACCCATCATAACATAATACCATCATACCATAATACACATCATAACATAATACCCATCATATTATACACATCATAACATAATACCCATCATAACATAATACCCATAATACACATCATAACATAATACCATCATACCATAATACACATCATAACATAATACCCATAATACACATCATAACATAATACCCATAATACACATCATAACATAATACCATCATACCATAATAACCATCATAACATAATACCCATCATAACATAATACACATCATAACATAGTACCCATAATACCCATCATAACATAATACCCATAATACCCATCATAACATAATACCCATAATACCCATCATAACATAATACCCATAGTACCCATCATAACATAATACCCATAATACCCATCATAACATAATACCCATCATAACATAATACACATCATAACATAGTACCCATCATAACATAATACCCATAATACCCATCATAACATAATACCCATAATACCCATCATAACATAATACCCATAATACCCATCATAACATAATACCCATAATACCCATCATAACATAATACCCATAGTACCCATCATAACATAATACCATCATAACATAATACCATCATAACATAATACCCATCATAACATAATACCCATCATAACATAATACCCATCATAACATAATACCCATAATACCCATCATAACATAATACCCATAGTACCCATCATAACATAATACCATCATAACATAATACCATCATAACATAATACACATCATAACATAATACCCATAATACCCATCATAACATAATACACATAATAGCCATCATAACATAATACCCATCATAACCATAATACCCATCATAACATAATACCCATAATACCATCATAACCATAATACACATAATAACCATAATACCCATCATAACATAATACACATCATAACATAATACACATCATAACATAATACCCATAATACCATCATAACATAATACCCATAATACCCATCATAACATAATACCCATAATACCCATCATAACATAATACACATAATACCATCATAACATAATACCCATAATACCCATCATAACCATAATACACATAATACCATCATAACATAATACCCATAATACACATCATAACATAATACCATCATAACATAATACCATCATAACATAATACCCATCATAACATAATACACATCATAACATAATACCCATAATACCCATCATAACATAATACCCATAATACCATCATAACATAATACCCATAATACCCATCATAACATAATACACATCATAACATAATACCATCATAGCATAATACCATCATAACATAATACGCATAATACCATAATAACCATAATACCCATCAGAACATAATACCCATCATACCCATTATAACCATAATACCCATAATACCCATAATACCATCATAACATAATACGCATCATAACATAATACCCATAATACCCATAATACCATCATAACATAATGCACATCATAACATAATACCCATAATACTCATCATAGCCAGCATATCCATCATACCATCATTGCTCAGGTGAGAGAGGGAGAAAACATACAACTCCACATCTTGACTGAGTGTGTATGTGTGTCTATGGAAAGTACACTACTAGGTATCAAGGTCGAGGTGTGTGTGTGTGTGTGTGTGTGTGTGTGTGTGTGTGTGTGTGTGTGTGTGTGTGTGTGTGTGTGTGTGTGTGTGTGTGTGTGTGTGTGTGTGTGTGTGTGTGTGTGTGTGTGTGTGTGTGTGTGAGGATGAATCTCATGATTTACAACCCCCTCTACCTTATCCTTTCCAAACCCGATTCCCGGCGCTCCACGGGGACCAAACACAATAAAGTGTTCAAATGTAGCGACGGGGAGGGGGGGGGACGGACGGACGGGGGTACACGGGGAGCAGCACCGGAGATGGATCAGACAGCCGCCGTAGATCATGAGGTTGTGAATACAGGATGAAGCCGACAAGGCCGCCGAGCATGAATCACACCACGGCAGAAGAGCCAACGCTGTCCGTTCTACCCTTCCACTCATCCCTCCTCTCATCCCTCCTTCTCCACGCCAAACTTCTGCTTCACGCCCACGTTCGAGGTAAAGGGGGTTGTATGTTTTCGTTTCCTAGGAAGTCTACACCGACTGCCAGCTGAGGACTGTTGGTAATTCAAATGTCTTAATGTGAACTAACGGCAGACAATCCATCCAGACTAGATTTCAAGAGACGGTACATTTTCCAGCTTGAATGGACGCAATTTTGGGAATACAATGCCCTGTAAAATCTGTATGCCGTGACGAGGTACGTTATTTTAACTAATGACTAATGTTTGTTTATAGACTGACACCGCCCCAGGGGGAACTACAAGACTGCTTTATAGCACATTTTAATCATGGCTGGCTAGTGCATTAGGCAAAAACAATTTGGGGACTGTCCAAGTTGGCAAAAAGCAAACACTTTCTCATTTCAATTACTTCCAGTGTTACTAAAAGAGCTTAGGAAGTAATGTGTCTTATCGTGGAGATAATGAGGACGGAAGAAGCATCTACATTAAGTAAGGATGAGAAGCCACACATATCATCACTGAGAGGGCCGCGTCACATCAAACAGCTTTCATTCCCCGACAGACAGACCAATATCTCTGGCTGTCGCCAACAACTCTTGAGTCTAAGCTTGTGGCTCGAGGGAAATAGACGAGTCGGACCTGGTTTCTGAACGGGGAAGACGGTAGAAGAATGGAAACGCGGGGGCGGCAGCGTCAAATCAAATCTCTCACCCACCCACTCATTCATTCCCCCATATGATAGACCCTGGTGGAAACAGGGAGAGGGGCTGGGGGGGGAGGGGAGGCCCAGGGGGACGGGCCACTGTCGTCAGGGCCGTAATCTGGGGATAACACCAGGCTAGATTCTAGATGGGTCAGAATGAAGAGCAGATTTGATACGGGAGCCCCAGGCTGTGAGGACATGTCATGAAAATCAGAACGGAATAAGAATCAGAAAGAGGCTCTGCTGTAGACACCAGTGGAAGGTACTGTTGTCACAAGGGCTGTTTCATGGTTTGAATGTCACATTTGGTGGTTTTAAATCCAACTACCGCCAACCCAGTATGCACGTTGTGAATCCAGTCATCCACACCAACGGTTTAGTATTCATCTACACAGCTCCCAAAGTAATGAGGAAACAAGATGTTATATTGAGCCTGCAACAAATCACAACCAAACCCAGATTCTGGCACTCTAGCCTCTCACTGCGGACGTTATGAAGAAGAGAGAGAGAAGGAGAGAGAGAGAAGCAACAAATAAAGACTGAGGATAAAACCATTCTAATGTGATTAATGAGAGACTGTTTATGTTGTTGTTTTATACCGGGAGGACGAGAGCAGATGGAGGAGTTACGGTGATTCTCCTTTCTCTCCTCTCCTCCTCCACGGCTACTGCTGTAAACAGACCTTTCTCTCCTCTCCTCCTCCACGGCTACTGCTGTAAACAGACCTTTCTCTCCTCTCCTCCTCCACGGCTACTGCTGTAAACAGACCTTTCTCTCCTCTCCTCCTCCACGGCTACTGCTGTAAATAGACCTTTCTCTCCTCTCCTCCTCCACGGCTACTGCTGTAAATAGACCTTTCTCTCCTCTCCTCCTCCACGGCTACTGCTGTAAACAGAGCTTTCTCTCCTCTCCTCCTCCACGGCTACTGCTGTAAACAGAGCTTTCTCTCCTCTCCTCCTCCACGGCTACTGCTGTAAACAGACCTTTCTCTCCTCTCCTCCTCCACGGCTACTGCTGTAAACAGACCTTTCTCTCCTCTCCTCCTCCACGGCTACTGCTGTAAATAGACCTTTCTCTCCTCTCCTCCTCCACGGCTACTGCTGTAAATAGACCTTTCTCTCCTCTCCTCCTCCACGGCTACTGCTGTAAACAGAGCTTTCTCTCCTCTCCTCCACGACTACTGCTGTAAACAGACCTTTCTCTCCTCTCCTCCACGGCTACTGCTGTAAACAGACCTTTCTCTCCTCTCCTCCTCCACGGCTACTGCTGTAAGCAGACCTTTCTCTCCTTTCCTCCTCCACGGCTACTGCTGAAAACAAACCTTTCTCTCCTTCTGCACGGCTACTGCTGTAAGCAGACCTTTCTCTCCTTCTGCACGGCTACTGCTGTAAACAGACCTTTCTCTCCTCTCCTCCACGGCTACTGCTGTAAACAGACCTTTCTCTCCTCTCCTCCTCCATGGCTACTGCTGTAAACAAACCTTTCTCTCCTTCTGCACGGCTACTGCTGTAAACAGACCTTTCTCTCCTCTCCTCCACGGCTACTGCTGTAAACAGACCTTTCTCTCCTTCTGCACGGCTACTGCTGTAAACAGACCTTTCTCTCCTCTCCTCTTCCACGGCTACTGCTGTAAACAGACCTTTCTCTCCTCTCCTCCTCCACGGCTACTGCTGTAAACAGACCTTTCTCTCCTCCTCCTCGGCTACTGCTGTAAGCAGACCTTTCTCTCCTCTCCTCCTCGGCTACTGCTGTAAGCAGACCTTTCTCTCCTCTCCTCCTCGGCTACTGCTGTAAACAGACCTTTCTCTCCTCTCCTCCACGGCTACTGCTGTAAACAGACCTTTCTCTCCTCTCCTCCACGGCTACTGCTGTAAACAGACCTTTCTCTCCTCTCCTCCTCGGCTACTGCTGTAAACAGACCTTTCTCTCCTCTCCTCCATGGCTACTGCTGTAAACAGCCCTTTCTCTCCTCTCCTCCACGGCTACTGCTGTAAACAGACCTTTCTCTCCTCTCCTCCTCGGCTACTGCTGTAAACAGACCTTTCTCTCCTCTCCTCCTTGGCTACTGCTGTAAACAGACCTTTCTCTCCTTCTCCACGGCTACTGCTGTAAACAGACCTTTCTCTCCTTCTCCACGGCTACTGCTGTAAACAGAACTTTCTTTCCTTCTCCACGGCTACTGCTGTAAACAGACCTTTCTCTCCTCTCCTCCACAGCTACTGCTGTAAACAGACCTTTCTCTCCTCTCCTCCTCCACGACTACTGCTGTAAACAGACCTTTCTCTCCTCTCCTCCTCCACGACTACTGCTGTAAACAGACCTTTCTCTCCTCTCCTCCACGGCTACTGCTGTAAACAGACCTTTCTCTCCTCTCTTCCACGGCTACTGCTGTAAACAGAACTTTCTCTCATCTCCTCCTCCACGGCTACTGCTGTAAACAGACCTTTCTCTCCTCTCCTCCACGGCTACTGCTGTAAACAGACCTCTCTCTCCTCTCCTCCATGGCTACTGCTGTAAACAGACCTTTCTCTCCTCTCCTCCTCCACGGCTACTGCTGTAAACAGACCTTTCTCTCCTCTCCTCCTCCACGGCTACTGCTGTAAACAGACCTTTTTCTACTCCTCTCCTCCACGGCTACTGCTGTAAACAGACCTTTCTCTCCTCTCCTCCACGGCTACTGCTGTAAACAGACCTTTCTCTCCTCCTCTCCTCCACGACTACTGCTGTAAACAGACCTTTCTCTCCTCTCCTCCTCCACGGCTACTGCTGTAAACAGACCTTTCTCTCCTCTCCTCCTCCACGGCTACTGCTGTAAACAGACCTTTCTCTCCTCTCCTCCTCCACAGCTACTGCTGTAAACAGACCTTTCTCTCCTCTCCTCATCCACGGCTACTGCTGTAAACAGACCTTTCTCTCCTCTCCTCCTCCACGGCTACTGCTGTAAACAGACCTTTCTCTCCTCTCCTCCACGGCTACTGCTGTAAACAGACCTTTCTCTCCTCTCCTCCTCCACGACTACTGCTGTAAACAGACCTTTCTCTCCTCTCCTCCTCCACGGCTACTGCTGTAAACAGACCTTTCTCTCCTCTCCTCCACGGCTACTGCTGTAAACAGACATTTCTCTCCTCTCCTCCACGGCTACTGCTGTAAACAGACCTTTCTCTCCTCTCCTCCTCCACGACTACTGCTGTAAACAGACCTTTCTCTCCTCTCCTCCTCCACGGCTACTGCTGTAAACAGACCTTTCTCTCCTCCTCTCCTCCACGGCTACTGCTGTAAACAGACCTTTCTCTCCTCTCCTCCACGGCTACTGCTGTAAACAGACCTTTCTCTCCTCTCCTCCACGGCTACTGCTGTAAACAGACCTTTCTCTCCTCTCCTCCTCCACGGCTACTGCTGTAAACAGACCTTTCTCTCCTCTCCTCCTCCACAGCTACTGCTGTAAACAGACCTTTCTCTCCTCTCCTCCTCCACGGCTACTGCTGTAAACAGACCTTTCTCTCCTCTCCTCCTCCATGGCTACTGCTGTAAACAGACCTTTCTCTCCTCTCCTCCACGGCTACTGCTGTAAACAGACATTTCTCTCCTCTCCTCCACGGCTACTGCTGTAAACAGACGTTTCTCTCCTCTCCTCCTCCACGACTACTGCTGTAAACAGACCTTTCTCTCCTCTCCTCCTCCACGGCTACTGCTGTAAACAGACCTTTCTCTCCTCTCCTCCACGGCTACTGCTGTAAACAGACCTTTCTCTCCTCTCCTCCTCCACGGCTACTGCTGTAAACAGACCTTTCTCTCCTCTCCTCCTCCACAGCTACTGCTGTAAACAGACCTTTCTCTCCTCTCCTCCTCCACGGCTACTGCTGTAAACAGACCTTTCTCTCCTCTCCTCCTCCATGGCTACTGCTGTAAACAGACCTTTCTCTCCTCTCCTCCACGGCTACTGCTGTAAACAGACCTTTCTCTCCTCTCCTCCTCCACGGCTACTGCTGTAAACAGACCTTTCTCTCCTCTCCTCCTCCACAACTACTGCTGTAAACAGACCTTTCTCTCCTCTCCTCCTCCACGGCTACTGCTGTAAACAGACCTTTCTCTCCTCTCCTCCTCCACGGCTACTGCTGTAAACAGACCTTTCTCTCCTCTCCTCCTCCACGGCTACTGCTGTAAACAGACCTTTCTCTCCTCTCCTCCACGGCTACTGCTGTAAACAGACATTTCTCTCCTCTCCTCCACGGCTACTGCTGTAAACAGACCTTTCTCTCCTCTCCTCCACGGCTACTGCTGTAAACAGACCTTTCTCTCCTCTCCTCCTCCACGGCTACTGCTGTAAACAGACCTTTCTCTCCTTCTCCACGGCTACTGCTGTAAACAGACCTTTCTCTCCTCTCCTCCTCCACGACACTGCTGTAAACAGACCTTTCTCTCCTCTCCTCCTCTTCTCCACGACTACTGCTGTAAACATACCTTTCTCTCCTTCTCTACGGCTACTGCTGTAAACAGACCTTTCTCTCCTCTCCTCCTCCACGGCTACTGCTGTAAACAGACCTTTCTCTCCTCTCCTCCTCCACGGCTACTGCTGTAAACAGACCTTTCTCTCCTCTCCTCCACGGCTACTGCTGTAAACAGACCTTTCTCTCCTCTCCTCCTCCACGGCTACTGCTGTAAATAGACCTTTCTCTCCTCTCCTCCTCCATGGCTACTGCTGTAAACAGACCTTTCTCTCCTCTCCTCCTCCACGGCTACTGCTGTAAACAGACCTTTCTCTCCTCTCCTCCTCCACAGCTACTGCTATAAACAGACCTTTCTCTCCTCTCCTCCTCCACAACTACTGCTGTAAACAGACCTTTCTCTCCTTCTCCACGGCTACTGCTGTAAACAGACCTTTCTCTCCTCCTCCACGGCTACTACTGTAAACAGACCTTTCTCTCCTCTCCTCCTCCACGGCTACTGCTGTAAACAGACCTTTCTCTCCTCTCCTCCTCCACGGCTACTGCTGTAAATAGACCTTTCTCTCCTCTCCTCCTCCACGGCTACTGCTGTAAATAGACCTTTCTCTCCTCTCCTCCTCCACGGCTACTGCTGTAAACAGAGCTTTCTCTCCTCTCCTCCACGACTACTGCTGTAAACAGACCTTTCTCTCCTCTCCTCCACGGCTACTGCTGTAAACAGACCTTTCTCTCCTCTCCTCCTCCACGGCTACTGCTGTAAGCAGACCTTTCTCTCCTTTCCTCCTCCACGGCTACTGCTGAAAACAAACCTTTCTCTCCTTCTGCACGGCTACTGCTGTAAGCAGACCTTTCTCTCCTTCTGCACGGCTACTGCTGTAAACAGACCTTTCTCTCCTCTCCTCCACGGCTACTGCTGTAAACAGACCTTTCTCTCCTCTCCTCCTCCATGGCTACTGCTGTAAACAAACCTTTCTCTCCTTCTGCACGGCTACTGCTGTAAACAGACCTTTCTCTCCTCTCCTCCACGGCTACTGCTGTAAACAGACCTTTCTCTCCTCTCCTCCTCCACGGCTACTGCTGTAAACAGACCTTTCTCTCCTCTCCTCCTCCACGGCTACTGCTGTAAACAGACCTTTCTCTCCTTCTGCACGGCTACTGCTGTAAACAGACCTTTCTCTCCTCTCCTCCTCCACGGCTACTGCTGTAAACAGACCTTTCTCTCCTCTCCTCCTCCACGGCTACTGCTGTAAACAGACCTTTCTCTCCTCCTCCTCGGCTACTGCTGTAAGCAGACCTTTCTCTCCTCTCCTCCTCGGCTACTGCTGTAAGCAGACCTTTCTCTCCTCTCCTCCTCGGCTACTGCTGTAAACAGACCTTTCTCTCCTCTTCTCCACGGCTACTGCTGTAAACAGACCTTTCTCTCCTCTCCTCCACGGCTACTGCTGTAAACAGACCTTTCTCTCCTCTCCTCCACGGCTACTGCTGTAAACAGACCTTTCTCTCCTCTCCTCCTCGGCTACTGCTGTAAACAGACCTTTCTCTCCTCTCCTCCATGGCTACTGCTGTAAACAGCCCTTTCTCTCCTCTCCTCCACGGCTACTGCTGTAAACAGACCTTTCTCTCCTCTCCTCCTCGGCTACTGCTGTAAACAGACCTTTCTCTCCTCTCCTCCTCGGCTACTGCTGTAAACAGACCTTTCTCTCCTTCTCCACGGCTACTGCTGTAAACAGACCTTTCTCTCCTTCTCCACGGCTACTGCTGTAAACAGAACTTTCTTTCCTTCTCCACGGCTACTGCTGTAAACAGACCTTTCTCTCCTCTCCTCCACAGCTACTGCTGTAAACAGACCTTTCTCTCCTCTCCTCCTCCACGACTACTGCTGTAAACAGACCTTTCTCTCCTCTCCTCCTCCACGACTACTGCTGTAAACAGACCTTTCTCTCCTCTCCTCCACGGCTACTGCTGTAAACAGACCTTTCTCTCCTCTCTTCCACGGCTACTGCTGTAAACAGAACTTTCTCTCATCTCCTCCTCCACGGCTACTGCTGTAAACAGACCTTTCTCTCCTCTCCTCCACGGCTACTGCTGTAAACAGACCTCTCTCTCCTCTCCTCCATGGCTACTGCTGTAAACAGACCTTTCTCTCCTCTCCTCCTCCACGGCTACTGCTGTAAACAGACCTTTCTCTCCTCTCCTCCTCCACGGCTACTGCTGTAAACAGACCTTTTTCTCCTCCTCTCCTCCACGGCTACTGCTGTAAACAGACCTTTCTCTCCTCTCCTCCACGGCTACTGCTGTAAACAGACCTTTCTCTCCTCCTCTCCTCCACGACTACTGCTGTAAACAGACCTTTCTCTCCTCTCCTCCTCCACGGCTACTGCTGTAAACAGACCTTTCTCTCCTCTCCTCCTCCACGGCTACTGCTGTAAACAGACCTTTCTCTCCTCTCCTCCTCCACAGCTACTGCTGTAAACAGACCTTTCTCTCCTCTCCTCATCCACGGCTACTGCTGTAAACAGACCTTTCTCTCCTCTCCTCCTCCACGGCTACTGCTGTAAACAGACCTTTCTCTCCTCTCCTCCACGGCTACTGCTGTAAACAGACCTTTCTCTCCTCTCCTCCTCCACGACTACTGCTGTAAACAGACCTTTCTCTCCTCTCCTCCTCCACGGCTACTGCTGTAAACAGACCTTTCTCTCCTCTCCTCCACGGCTACTGCTGTAAACAGACATTTCTCTCCTCTCCTCCACGGCTACTGCTGTAAACAGACCTTTCTCTCCTCTCCTCCTCCACGACTACTGCTGTAAACAGACCTTTCTCTCCTCTCCTCCTCCACGGCTACTGCTGTAAACAGACCTTTCTCTCCTCCTCTCCTCCACGGCTACTGCTGTAAACAGACCTTTCTCTCCTCTCCTCCACGGCTACTGCTGTAAACAGACCTTTCTCTCCTCTCCTCCACGGCTACTGCTGTAAACAGACCTTTCTCTCCTCTCCTCCTCCACGGCTACTGCTGTAAACAGACCTTTCTCTCCTCTCCTCCTCCACAGCTACTGCTGTAAACAGACCTTTCTCTCCTCTCCTCCTCCACGGCTACTGCTGTAAACAGACCTTTCTCTCCTCTCCTCCTCCATGGCTACTGCTGTAAACAGACCTTTCTCTCCTCTCCTCCACGGCTACTGCTGTAAACAGACATTTCTCTCCTCTCCTCCACGGCTACTGCTGTAAACAGACGTTTCTCTCCTCTCCTCCTCCACGACTACTGCTGTAAACAGACCTTTCTCTCCTCTCCTCCTCCACGGCTACTGCTGTAAACAGAGCTTTCTCTCCTCTCCTCCACGGCTACTGCTGTAAACAGACCTTTCTCTCCTCTCCTCCTCCACGGCTACTGCTGTAAACAGACCTTTCTCTCCTCTCCTCCTCCACAGCTACTGCTGTAAACAGACCTTTCTCTCCTCTCCTCCTCCACGGCTACTGCTGTAAACAGACCTTTCTCTCCTCTCCTCCTCCATGGCTACTGCTGTAAACAGACCTTTCTCTCCTCTCCTCCACGGCTACTGCTGTAAACAGACCTTTCTCTCCTCTCCTCCTCCACGGCTACTGCTGTAAACAGACCTTTCTCTCCTCTCCTCCTCCACAACTACTGCTGTAAACAGACCTTTCTCTCCTCTCCTCCTCCATGGCTACTGCTGTAAACAGACCTTTCTCTCCTCTCCTCCTCCACGGCTACTGCTGTAAACAGACCTTTCTCTCCTCTCCTCCTCCACGGCTACTGCTGTAAACAGACCTTTCTCTCCTCTCCTCCACGGCTACTGCTGTAAACAGACATTTCTCTCCTCTCCTCCACGGCTACTGCTGTAAACAGACCTTTCTCTCCTCTCCTCCACGGCTACTGCTGTAAACAGACCTTTCTCTCCTCTCCTCCTCCACGGCTACTGCTGTAAACAGACCTTTCTCTCCTTCTCCACGGCTACTGCTGTAAACAGACCTTTCTCTCCTCTCCTCCTCCACGACACTGCTGTAAACAGACCTTTCTCTCCTCTCCTCCTCTTCTCCACGACTACTGCTGTAAACATACCTTTCTCTCCTTCTCTACGGCTACTGCTGTAAACAGACCTTTCTCTCCTCTCCTCCTCCACGGCTACTGCTGTAAACAGACCTTTCTCTCCTCTCCTCCTCCACGGCTACTGCTGTAAACAGACCTTTCTCTCCTCTCCTCCACGGCTACTGCTGTAAACAGACCTTTCTCTCCTCTCCTCCTCCACGGCTACTGCTGTAAATAGACCTTTCTCTCCTCTCCTCCTCCATGGCTACTGCTGTAAACAGACCTTTCTCTCCTCTCCTCCTCCACGGCTACTGCTGTAAACGTGGCCGCGCCCACCCTAACCTGGTGGTCCCAGCCCGCACGACCCACGTGGAGTTCCAGGTCTCCGGTAGCCTCTGGAACTGCCGATCCGCGGCCAACAAGGCAGAGCTCATCTCAGCCTATGCGTCCCTCCAGTCCCTCGACTTCTTGGCACTGACGGAAACATGGCTCACCACAGATAACACTGCTACTCCTACTGCTCTCTCTTCGTCTGCCCACGTGTTCTCGCACACCCCGAGAGCTTCTGGTCAGCGGGGTGGTGGCACCGGGATCCTCATCTCTCCCAAGTGGTCATTCTCTCTTTCTCCCCTTACCCATCTGTCTATCGCCTCCTTTGAATTCCGTGCTGTCACAGTTACCAGCCCTTTCAAGCTTAACATCCTTATCATTTATCGCCCTCCAGGTTCCCTTGGAGAGTTCATCAATGAGCTTGATGCCTTGATAAGCTCCTTTCCTGAGGACGGCTCACCTCTCACAGTTCTGGGTGACTTTAACCTCCCCATGTCTACCTTTGACTCATTCCTCTCCGCCTCCTTCTTTCCACTCCTCTCCTCTTTTGACCTCACCCTCTCACCTTCCCCCCCTACTCACAAGGCAGGCAATACGCTTGACCTCATCTTTACTAGATGCTGTTCTTCCACTAACCTCATTGCAACTCCCCTCCAAGTCTCCGACCACTACCTTGTATCCTTTTCCCTCTCGCTCTCATCCAACACTTCCCACACTGCCCCTACTCGGATGGTATCGCGCCGTCCCAACCTTCGCTCTCTCTCCCCCGCTACTCTCTCCTCTTCCATCCTATCATCTCTTCCCTCTGCCCAAACCTTCTCCAACCTATCTCCTGATTCTGCCTCCTCAACCCTCCTCTCCTCCCTTTCTGCATCCTTTGACTCTCTATGTCCCCTATCCTCCAGGCCGGCTCGGTCCTCCCCTCCCGCTCCGTGGCTCGACGACTCATTGCGAGCTCACAGAACAGGGCTCCGGGCAGCCGAGCGGAAATGGAGGAAAACTCGCCTCCCTGCGGACCTGGCATCCTTTCACTCCCTCCTCTCTACATTTTCCTCTTCTGTCTCTGCTGCTAAAGCCACTTTCTACCACTCTAAATTCCAAGCATCTGCCTCTAACCCTAGGAAGCTCTTTGCCACCTTCTCCTCCCTCCTGAATCCTCCTCCCCCTCCCCCCCCCCCTCCTCCCTCTCTGCAGACGACTTCGTCAACCATTTTGAAAAGAAGGTCGACGACATCCGATCCTCGTTTGCTAAGTCAAACGACACCGCTGGTTCTGCTCACACTGCCCTACCCTGTGCTTTGACCTCTTTCTCTCCTCTCTCTCCAGATGAAATCTCGCGTCTTGTGACGGCCGGCCGCCCAACAACCTGCCCGCTTGACCCTATCCCCTCCTCTCTTCTCCAGACCATTTCCGGAGACCTTCTCCCTTACCTCACCTCGCTCATCAACTCATCCCTGACCGCTGGCTACGTCCCTTCCGTCTTCAAGAGAGCGAGAGTTGCACCCCTTCTGAAAAAACCTACACTCGATCCCTCCGATGTCAACAACTACAGACCAGTATCCCTTCTTTCTTTTCTCTCCAAAACTCTTGAACGTGCCGTCCTTGGCCAGCTCTCCTGCTATCTCTCTCAGAATGACCTTCTTGATCCAAATCAGTCAGGTTTCAAGACTAGTCACTCAACTGAGACTGCTCTTCTCTGTATCACGGAGGCGCTCCGCACTGCTAAAGCTAACTCTCTTTCCTCTGCTCTCATACTTCTAGACCTATCGGCTGCCTTCGATACTGTGAACCATCAGATCCTCCTCTCCACCCTCTCCGAGTTGGGCATCTCCGGCGCGGCCCACGCTTGGATTGCGTCCTACCTGACAGGTCGCTCCTACCAGGTGGCGTGGCGAGAATCTGTCTCCTCACCACGCGCTCTCACCACTGGTGTCCCCCAGGGCTCTGTTCTAGGCCCTCTCCTATTCTCGCTATACACCAAGTCACTTGGCTCTGTCATAACCTCACATGGTCTCTCCTATCATTGCTATGCAGACGACACACAACTAATCTTCTCCTTTCCCCCTTCTGATGACCAGGTGGCGAATCGCATCTCTGCATGTCTGGCAGACATATCAGTGTGGATGACGGATCACCACCTCAAGCTGAACCTCGGCAAGACGGAGCTGCTCTTCCTCCCGGGGAAGGACTGCCCGTTCCATGATCTCGCCATCACGGTTGACAACTCCATTGTGTCCTCCTCCCAGAGCGCTAAGAACCTTGGCGTGATCCTGGACAACACCCTGTCGTTCTCAACTAACATCAAGGCGGTGGCCCGTTCCTGTAGGTTCATGCTCTACAACATCCGCAGAGTACGACCCTGCCTCACACAGGAAGCGGCGCAGGTCCTAATCCAGGCACTTGTCATCTCCCGTCTGGATTACTGCAACTCGCTGTTGGCTGGGCTCCCTGCCTGTGCCATCAAACCCCTACAACTCATCCAGAACGCCGCAGCCCGTCTGGTGTTCAACCTTCCCAAGTTCTCTCACGTCACCCCGCTCCTCCGCTCTCTCCACTGGCTTCCAGTTGAAGCTCGCATCCGCTACAAGACCATGGTGCTTGCCTACGGAGCTGTGAGGGGAACGGCACCTCAGTACCTTCAGGCTCTGATCAGGCCCTACACCCAAACAAGGGCACTGCGTTCATCCACCTCTGGCCTGCTCGCCTCCCTACCACTGAGGAAGTACAGTTCCCGCTCAGCCCAGTCAAAACTGTTCGCTGCTCTGGCACCCCAATGGTGGAACAAACTCCCTCACGACGCCAGGACAGCGGAGTCAATCACCACCTTCCGGAGACACCTGAAACCCCACCTCTTCAAGGAATACCTAGGATAGGATAAAGCAATCCTTCTGCCCCCCCCCCCCCCCTTAAAAGATTTAGATGCACTATTGTAAAGTGGCTGTTCCACTGGATGTCATTAGGTGAATGCACCAATTTGTAAGTCGCTCTGGATAAGAGCGTCTGCTAAATGACTTAAATGTAAATGTAAACAGACCTTTCTCTCCTCTCCTCCTCCACAGCTACTGCTATAAACAGACCTTTCTCTCCTCTCCTCCTCCACAACTACTGCTGTAAACAGACCTTTCTCTCCTTCTCCACGGCTACTGCTGTAAACAGACCTTTCTCTCCTCCTCCACGGCTACTACTGTAAATAGACCTTTCTCTCCTCTCCTCCTCCATGGCTACTGCTGTAAACAGACCTTTCTCTCCTCTCCTCCTCCACGGCTACTGCTGTAAACAGACCTTTCTCTTCTCTCCTCCTCCATGGCTACACTCTAAGAAAAAAAGCAGCTATCTAGGGCCTAAATGGTTATCTGGATGTCCCCATAGGAGAACCCTTTGAAGAACCATTTGGGTTCCATGTAGATTTGTATGTTAAATAGGGAAACTGTAAATTGTGTCAACTCTTACACATCTTTGTGTGGGTGGGATAAACATACAGGGGATTTTGTCATGTTGGTCTCATTCATACTAGAATATGACTAGGGCCCTGAGGTTTTCATTCACATGGTCACTCCAGAAAAACTCGGGGCCCTAGACATTACACAAAACAGTGTCTAACCGTCTGATCAATCAAAACTACTGTCCCTCCCAGCCAAGCTGTTCTTTACCTTGAACCTTATTCAAGACAGAAAGTAGTCAAACCTAATGTCCCTCCCAGCCAAGCTGTTCTTCACATTGAACCTTATTCAAGACAGACTATAGTCAAACCTAATGTCCCTCCCAGCCAAGCTGTTCTTTACCTTGATCCTTATTCAAGACAGACTATAGTCAAACCTAATGTCCCTCCCAGCCAAGCTGTTCTTTACCTTGAACCTTATTCAAGACAGAATGTAGTCAAACCTAATGTCCCTCCCAGCCAAGCTGTTCTTTACCTTGAACCTTATTCAAGACAGAATGTAGTCAAACCTAATGTCCCTCCCAGCCAAGCTGTTCTTTACCTTGAACCTTATTCAAGACAGAATGTAGTCAAACCTAATGTCCCTCCCAGCCAGGCTGTTCTTTACCTTGATCCTTATTCAAGACAGAATATAGTCAAACCTAATGTCCCTCCCAGCCAAGCTGTTCTTTACCTTGAACCTTATTCAAGACAGAAAGTAGTCAAACCTAATGTCCCTCCCAGCCAGGCTGTTCTTTACCTTGATCCTTATTCAAGACAGAATATAGTCAAACCTAATGTCCCTCCCAGCCAGGCTGTTCTTTACCTTGAACCTTATTCAAGACAGAAAGTAGTCAAACCTAATGTCCCTCCCAGCCAGGCTGTTCTTTACCTTGAACCTTATTCAAGACAGAAAGTAGTCAAACCTAATGTCCCTCCCAGCCAGGCTGTTCTTTACCTTGATCCTTATTCAAGACAGAATATAGTCAAACCTAATGTCCCTCCCAGCCAGGCTGTTCTTTACCTTGAACCTTATTCAAGACAGAAAGTAGTCAAACCTAATGTCCCTCCCAGCCAGGCTGTTCTTTACCTTGAAGGTGAAGAGAAAGGGAAGGAACCCAGTTCCTTTAGGATGCGTCTTACCTTACCTACTGGTCAAAAGTAGTGCACTAAGTAGGAAACAGGGTGCTAGTTGAGCCCTTTACTTTGACCTACATCACTTCAAGAGACGGCGTCCCTGGTTCAGCTGGATGAAAGGGAAGGACGTGTCAAACAGGAAACGCTGTGAGCGTTAATGAGGAGGAAAATAAATAGTGCTTTGCAGTGTGGGTTGCCAGGCGAAGTGAGGAGGGAGGAGGAGGGAGGGAGGAGGAAGAGTGAGGTAGAGGAGGGAGGGGGAAGAAGAGGGGAAGGAGTTTGTGTATGTG
Source organism: Salvelinus fontinalis (assembly GCF_029448725.1). Taxonomy (NCBI): domain Eukaryota; kingdom Metazoa; phylum Chordata; class Actinopteri; order Salmoniformes; family Salmonidae; genus Salvelinus; species Salvelinus fontinalis. Next base: position 25,360,279 of record NC_074706.1, read on the forward strand.
CTCTCCAATGCGTGTATGTATGTGTGTTTTGTATGCACACGTACACATACTCTCTCTCTTGTGTGTGTGTGTGTGTGTGTGTGTGTGTGTGTGTGTGTGTGTGTGTGTGTGTGTGTGTGTGTGTGTGTGTGTGTGTGTGTGTGTGTGTGTGTGTGTGTGTGTGTGTGTGTGTGTGTGTGTGTGTGTGTGTGTGTGTGTGTGTGCGCTCCCACTCATGCGTGTATGTATGTGTGTGCGTTAGGCATGTCCTCCGCCCCTCCACCTACACACACCAAGTGTATCAAAAACCACACTCAGTTTTAGATATAAGAAAAAGCTAGAGGGCACAAAGTAATT